>NC_056728.1:793903224-794195724 GCF_019279795.1 Protopterus annectens | reverse complement strand
TAGAAAACAGCAGCGATCTGTGTCTATCTCTGCCCATTTCATCCTAAGAGTTTCCAGAAAAACCTTGGAGTCTCTTAACACACTCTCACAATTAATTAGAAGTGGATGTAAACTATTTACAATAAAGATGGATAGCGGTTCAGTAAGCCATCCTTTACCTGAGACTATGGGACACATAGTTGGCACTAACAAATTCTTGTGTATCTTGGGTAAACCATATATCTCAGGAATGGTAGGATTACTGACCGAAAAATACTCAAACAACTCTTCATTGATCATGCCAGTAATTAACAAGTCAAAAATCAGAAAAGAAACCTTGTCGATAACACTTTTTACAACATTATTAGATATAGTCTGATAGGTGGAATCATCATTCAATAGTCATAACATTTGTTCAACATATAATTGCTTATCCATCATGACAGTCCCCCCCTCCCTTTTCTGCAGGTCTTATCTCAATGGAGTGCATTTGCTTTAATTCCATCATAGCATAATATTCATCTCTACTTAAATTATGAAAAATGTTAGAATTAAAATTGTTACGAACATCCAGCATTTCCCTCAATTCTTTATCACATACATCAATAAAAGTGTCAATGACCGCATTGCTCGGGGGAATAAATATACTAGGTTTTTTAAAAGTGTTCACAGTCATTTGAGGATTATTACCAAAAGAGTTTACATCAACTTCTAATTAATTGTGAGAGTGTGTTAAGAGACTACACCAACCTTTCTTTTTTCAATGGGAACACACATATGTATTAACCAACAGAACTTATGGTAGATACATTGATTGGTACGTCAGGTTTGTGGATGATATTTTTTTGCTGTGGAGTGGTCCAGAGTCAGAGCTGAATGCATGTTTTACTTATCTCAATAACACTACTCGATTTCTTAGATTTACCTCTCAGTATTCCATCACTGAAATTGACTTTCTATTATCAAAGTGAGGAGAGATGACCTGAATCACATAAAAACTAGCTTATTTAGGAAACATGTCAAGATAAATAAGCTCCTACACAATAACAGTATGCATCCTAATCATACGAAGGTTAACATCATTAAAGGTCAAGTCTATAGGATCATGCGACTGTTTAATGATGATGATGAACTACAGACAGCACTACACCAGCTTAAATTAGAATTTCTAGACAGGGGTTATGATGCAAGAACTATAGATAGATGTATCTTAGATGGCTGGAGTAATAGGGTGGGCAGATGCAGACCTTATTTTGACACATGCACTACAGGTGAAGTGAATGGTCACATCATTGACCGTGATGTGGTTACACATAAGTATAGAGGCACTGATAATACACTCAGGATGCCACTAACTTTTGCAAGCAATATAAATGTAGTATGTGATGTTGTCACTAAAAATTGAGGCATTCTTTCCATGACTGACAGCCTACAATGCGTAATTGGGACCAAGCCAAGTTTCACCTTCAGGAATAACAGAACATACTACTAGTAGGTCTGACAGATTGGGTACATATATGTGCAGGGATTTTGCAGCCTGTAAGCACATACATAACGGCAGGACTTTCACACATCCTTCTAGGAAGTTCAGTTATAGTAGTAATTTTTATGCTGACTGCAAAACATCAGACATGGTCTATTTGCATATTGTGTAGCATGTTACAGATTCTATATAGGTAAGGCCAATAGATGGCTGAAGGATAGGATCCATGAACATCATAGAGATATTCAAAACTGTAAAGAAAGTAGTGCTATTTTTATGCACAGTATGAGCACAGGACCAGAACATGATTATAAATGTCTAGTTCTACAGATTCTGTCAGAGAAACAGAGGTGAGGCAATTTATCTAATGACACAGAAGCTGCTGAACAGAGATGGATTATACGATTTAACACAGACAGGCCCCCGGGTTTGAATCAAATGGTGTCGCTTAAACCTTTTTTAAAAGCTTGACCATTGAAGCATTGATTTTTTTCAATGGTACATAGATTATATATATTTATATTTATTATATATATATTTTTATGCACCACTATACATTTTAATATTTTTATATTATGCTTTTTATGTTTTTAGTAAGGTATATGCACAAGTACACATACTTACTCGTATTTTTATATATGTTGTGTATTAATCAACATGTAGAATATTTTTCTTACACATGCAGTTTCTACATGCATTTTTTCATATTCTCTATATATGGTTTAATAGAACTATTAGTTTGCATAGGGAATTTGTGATATATGATGTAAATATTTTTATTTTTGTAGATGCATTGGCTACCGTGTTTCATTTTAAATCAATAGTGATTTTAGTAATTTTTGAATTATCATGTGACTGTTTTAAAGTATTTAAGGAATTGTGGGATTTTCATCAGTTGTCTGATAAAGGGGTAGATCCCTGAAAGCGCTAACCTTTGTACTGTGAGTTCTAAGAAAATATTTTTATTTTACTTCAATTTCTTTTAATAAATCTCTTAGATGTGGTACTGTCGATGCTTTTTTACATTTACTTTTCCTGATTTTTCACTGACAGTTTTGTGCCTAGAGAGGATTGTGTGCTTCTATTTATATTTTAAATATTGCTCTTGTAAACTTAGAATGTTGGTAGAGTAACAGGGTTTGTTTTAACATATATTTTCTGAAGGATTTGAACTTTGAAACTGAAATATATGTCATTATTTAGTGATGTCATTCCTCAAATCATCCCAGTCATTTTCTAAAAAACACAAATTGTATGAGGAACAGGCCAAAAATATGAGCCAAAACTCTGGACATTTTGCAAAAATCTGTACAGTTGAGAGGTATGTTTCTGGTGTAATTCCAAGGTGATCCAGTACCTGAAAGCCTTGGATAACATGATTGACAAGCCACAATGCTTTGCCAGAGATGGCCTGTATCTGTCTCCCTTGGGCTTCAGGCTCCTGGTGAAGGTTCTTGCCTCCTCCATAGTGCCTTTTTAGGCAATGCCATGAGGTCAAAAATACCAACATGAAAGTTTCATCAAAACATAAATTAAAGGTCATGCTGTTAACGCTAGGAGTCTAAACATGAAACTGCACTCATTTCAATCATTCTTAACCCTGGAAGAAGCTGACATTTGTGCAGTCATAGAAACCTGGTTCAGAGCTGCAGAGAGCAACACAGCCATACCAGGTTACTCATCCTATAATTTATTCAGACCCCAAGCCATAGGCAGCAAAACAAAAGGAGGTGGAGTTGCAATATATATAAAGGACATCCACACTTCTAGGCTGGCCAAGCAGTATGATGCACAGGAAATACTCCAGGTGCAGTTAACAATTGACAAGATCCCTAGTCAAATCATAGCTAGCTACAGGCCTCCAACTCTTACTCAAGATGCCCATTCCCCCTATCTGAACCTCTTCGAATCTATCAGGATTGAACTCTTTACCCTGATTCTAGTTGACATTAATTATCCAACCCTAGATTGGAAGAAATATTCATGCCAATACATAAATGCCCAGAGATTCCTTGAATTCATCAGTGCAGATGCCTTGGACCAGTTGGTTGACACTCCCACAAGAGGTGAAAATATCTTGACTTGGTATTAACCAACACGAGTAACCACTGCAGCATCCCTACAGTGTCATCATCCCTGGAAAAATCCGACCACAAAGCAGTCACTTTCGAAGTCACCATCTTTCCGACCCCCCCCCCCCCCCAGCTAGGGTGAAACAAAAAAAACTTCTCCAAAGCTGATTACAACCTCCTGATGGAAGGTATACACAGCTTCATAGTCCCCTTCCCCTCCACAGGGACTGGCACATATGTCCAAGCCTACACCAAAGTACTATATGAGCATTTATATAGCTGTGTGGAATCAGGATTACTAGATAGGGCAAAATCAACCTCATTAAGGAAGAGTAAACCTGTCTGGTGGACATCTACAATAAATAAACTCTATAATAAAAGGAAAACAATTGCTGTCTAGAACAAAGATGGAGCAGGTGCCAAATTGGAAGCAATCTCTCCTTAGCCTGAACAAGCAAATAATAGCACTAGTTAAATCCTGCAAAGCAGACTTTGAGTCCAAAATGGCTGCATCTATTAAAGACACTCATAAGGCTTTCTTCACATATGTCCGCAGTCTCAAGGGAAGCACCCAGATCTGCTCAAAAATGGTGGTCAAGGACATCACATGCACAAAGCCTGTAGATCTAGCCAACCTGTTGGCAGACAGGTTCAGTGAAAACCTCACTCCTCTGTCCCCCCATCAGTAAAACAGGGTAACCCTAGTACCTGCCCCCCTCCCCTTATCTCTAGGGAGCAAGTCATCACTGCCCTCTTAAAGGCAAAAAATACAGCCTCCATGGGACCCGATAACATCCCAGACTGCATCCTACATGAACTCAAGCAGGAACTTACAGCACCATTAGCCACCCTGTTCAACCAAAGCATGAGTACCGGCTTTGTCCCAGCCAAGTGGATGACAGCTACTGTCATCCCTTTGCACGAATGTGAACCCTCCACTGATCCAGGAAATTATAGACCCATCAGCCTAACTAGCCTGATGTGCAAGGCCATGGAGCAGATTATCATAGACCTCATCAACAAGGACATTGGCAACCTCCAGACACTTGATCCCACACAGTTTGGTTTTGTCAAGGGGAAGTCATACCTGTTAAATTTGGTCGACTTCTTTGAGACAGACACCAAGGCCATAGATGAGGGGAAGATGGCGCCTAACTTGACCTGGCCAAGGCTTTCGATACTATTCCCTACTCAGGTATAATAGATAAACTCTCTCAACTAGGCATCAATCATATGTTATCAGATGTGTAGCAAACTGGCTCACTGATAGAACCCACCTAATCAAAATAGGGGAATCTGCCTCAAGTAGTAGACCCATAACAAGTGGTGTACCCCAGGGATCGGTCTTGGGGCCTCTGCTATTTGGGATATACTTCTCAGAGGTGCAGGTAAATCTAGTGGGCCATGGCTGACCAAGTTTGTAGATTACTGCAAGCTGGGTGCTGTCATCCATTCCCCTAGTGATGTGGACATCCTCCAAGAGAGTCTCACCCAAACAAATGACTGGTACCAGAAACATGGCCTCAAACTGAATGCCAAAAAAATGCATCATCATCCCTTTTGGGGAGAATGACTTCCCCATAAATTGTCACATTTATAATAAGGCACTAAGCATGCAACCAGTCATGAAGGACTTAGGTACCCAGGTTGATAGCAAACTGACTTTTGACCACCATATTGCCTCTGTTGTGTGGAAAGCTTTCTACATGGGCACCTCATTAGTAAGGGTATCTCATCCAGGGACAAGGTGGTCATAATATCCCTGTATTCTTCCCTTATAAGACTGATTATTGAGTACAATGCCCCTTTTGGCATGTACCTCACAAAGCACATACAGCAGCTGGAGAGACCAAAGAGGTTCCTCACTTGGAGAATCCAGGGCCTAAAACATCTACCCTACACAGATAGGCTAAAAGCCCTGTCCCTCTATTCAGTCTCCTACAGACTCCTCAGAGGTGACCTCTGTCTGGCATACAAAGCAATCTCAGTCCCCTCCCTGATGGGACTGCTGCATATCCTCAAGTCAAGTTCCACTCAATTAACCCACACGTGTGACCTCAACCTGGTCTGTGACATCAATAGGACTTGTTGGCGGGACAGATTTGTGTTCCAGAGACTCCCCCTTTTGTAAATAGAATCCCTCTCCATGTAAAGTAGAGTAGCTCAATAAGCCATTTTAAGCGCAACCTGAATAACTGGATGGGGAACAGAAAATGCACCCCTGGGTTCTACCTGTGTCCCTGATGGACAATGACATAGGGTGCTGACTTTTTGGAACATGGGGTAAATTCTTGGCTGGGCTTGTAAAGGCCTCAGGGCCAGTAGCCTAGTAAAGTCCTATGATCCTATATATAATGTTGCACAAAGGACCACAAATAAAGGCTCAACAGCAGATAATGCACTTACAAAATGTGGAAGTGCATAAAATAACATCTGTTGCATTTTGAGAAGACTATTGGGATATCTGAAGTTCAGATTTCTGGCAGTCTTCTCTCATGTTATGTGTAAATGATGCCACATTTGACATCAAGCCACAATTTTGTGTGAAACACACATAAATATGAGTCAAACATGTAGACTTGCTGCAAACCACATCTCCCTAAGACAGCATATGGAAAGCTTCAAAATATATGGCACAGTATATGAATATGTGCAAATATTGTGAAGCCATATGTTTGCATCTACTCCAGCAACAGCAACCACAATCACTACAGCCACCTATGTCTGCTGGATATCACCACACATACATCAAAAACTGAAGAAAATGTGTAATGTATAATGTTGTTTACTCACTCATTGACAGGGCAAATTGTTTTTGGACACAGGCTTGCCCATCCAAATGTAAACAGACACATATACCCAAAATGGCTACTGTCACACAGCTAGGATGAAAAACAGTTATCTGACTGCTAGGCTAATAGATGCAGATGACAGTAAGAAGCAATGTGACTCTCCAGGCCTTACATGCTGTTAAACACCAAGCTTGTTTATATCCTCTATGATTAGTTCACCTGAAGTCATTCATAAAGCAGACTTGAGTTGTGGTATATGTGTTAAGTCCTGTGATCTGTAGTGTACAAGACTGGATAGGTAGAGGTTTTAATCTTACTCCAGCCCACTTGGTGTTCATGTGTGTATATATGCACCTCTCTCAAAAACAACTGTATATTCTAAACTGCAATGTTTCTGCATTTTCTGGACCTTGCAGTTGATGCAGGCCTTCAAACTCCAGACCTCCACAAAGCCTGCTGATGTTATCTACCATAAGACTACCTAAAGTCATTTTAAGATCAGACTTAAGCTGTGGTGTGTGTGTTAAGTACTGTGATCTGTAGTGTGTAAGACTATTTGCTGTGTATTTGTGTTTTCCTACAAAACAAATATGAATCCCACAACGATTTCCAAACTGCAAAGGTTCTGCAATTTTTGGCCTTTGCAGTTGATGCAGGCCCCAAGCTCTTGTCCTCCAAAAGTTCAGTTGATATCATCTACCATAAGGCTACCTAAAGCCATGTCAGTGTCACACTTAAGCTATGGTGCTTGTATTAAGTATTGTGATGTATAGTTTGCAAGCTTGGATAGGTAGGGGTTCTAATCTCACTCCAGACCACTTGGTGTGTTCATATATATATATATATATATATATATATATATATATATATATATATATGCGTCTTTTTAAAAAAACAAATGTGAATCACACCCTGACTTAGAAACAGTCAGGGTTTTACAGTGTTTTGGGAATAACAGTTGATGCAGGCCCCCAAACTTGTGTCTTCCAGAAGGCATGCTGATGTCATCTACCATAAGAGTACATAAAGCCAAGTCGATGTTAGACCTAAGCTGTGGTGCATAAGTTAAGTACTGTGATATATAATGTGTATGACTAGATAGGTAGAGGTATTAATCTCACTCCAGCCCACTTGGCATATGTGTATGCTGTGCAGTGTTCTGTAAACATAAATATGTAGTGGTACTATTCTCACTGCAGCCAAGTTGGTGTGTGTGAATGTTACACTGAGCATTTTACATCAGCCTACAGGATTATAGGATCATTGGAATTTACTAGGCTGATGGCCCTAGGGGCCTTACAATCCTAACCAAGTTCTTACCCTTATTTACACGATCAGCACATATTGCCCCTGTCCAAGAGGGACACCAGTGAAACCCCAGTGGTGAAAATATGGTCACTCATCCAATCTTATAGAGAGCATCTGAAGATGGCCAATGAGGTGCTCTGTTTGTCATGAAGTGGGAGTCTGTTCCAAAGGTGGATTAAACTCTGGTAGACACATCTCTCCCTCCAGCAGGTTTTATTAATATCACATACCAGGTTAAGATCTTTACAGCAAGTAACCCATGTACCATTTGACTTATGGATATGCAATATTTCCAATAAAGCAAGGTCAGAGATTGCCATGTATGCAAGGCTGAGATCACCTCTGAGTAGTCTGTATGACACAGACTAAAGTTAAAGTGATTTCAGATAATCCCCATAGGACATATGCTGAAGACTTGAATTTCTCTTGTGAGGAGCCTTTGTGGCCTCTCCAACTGCCACAGGTGCTAGGAAAGGTACATAACAAAAGGGCCATTGCACTCAATTATTGGCATGATAAGGAGAGAGTACATGGAGGTTAAACCTACTTCTTTTTCTGGAGAAAATGCCCTAACTTTTGACATGAGCAAGATAGAATGCCCTTCTTGTCATTGTGCAGACATGGTGATCAAAGGTAAGGTTACTGTCAACCTGTGAGCCTAGGTCTCTCACCCCTGAGTATGTTCTTAAGGTGTTGATATTGATGTGTTAGTTAGCAGGAACATTGACCAAAAGGAATGATTATACACATATTTGTATTAAGTTTAAGGCCATGAATTTGGCACTAATCATTTGCTTATGTAAGACTCTCTTGTAGGATGTTGACATAATTTGGAGATTCTATGACCACTCCCAGTTTGCAGACATCAAAAACTGTGTCAGGCACAGACATTTAATTTGTAATTGTACTTTAGAGAAATAGATTTCAAACAGCAGAGGACCCAGGACTGAACCCTGTGGAACACCATTGGTTACAGCTCTGCTAGTGGAGGTGGGTTCCCCTATTTTGACTATATGTGTTCTATCAGTGAACGAGTTAGTGACCCCTCTAATGATGTAAGGGTTGATGACTAGATGGATGCGTTTGTTAATGATACCTGAGTGGGGGATAGTGTCAAATGACTTGGCTAAGTCCAGGTGGCTGTATGAACAGATTTCCCCTCATCCAGATCCTTGGTGACCACCTCAAAGAAGTCCATCTGGTTTAACAGGTATGATCTCCCTTTGGCAAATCCAAACTGTGTAGGGTCAACTGATTGGAGATTACCTATATCTTTGTTGATAAGTTCCATAATGATTGGCTTCATGGCCTTGCAGATATGGCTAGTCAGGCTAATAGGGATATAGTTCCTGGGGACAGTGGATGCATCACCTCTACACAAGGGAATAACTGTGTCTGTTTTCCAGTCATCTGGGATGAAGCCGGTGGTTACACTATGATTGCAAAGAGTTCCCAATGGTGTTACTAATGCATGTTCGATCCCATGTAGGATGCAGCCTGGCATGTTATCAGATCCCATAGATGCTATGTTTTTGTCCTTAGAGAGGCCATTTATGACCTGCTCTTTAGAGATACAAGGTATGGGACAGGTCATAGGGATGTCATGGGGTACCTGTGGTGGGGACAGGGAGGTGAAGTTTTCACAGAACCTGTCAGCCAACAGGTTAGCTATGTGTACAGGCTCAGCGTATGTGGTAACATTAACTATGAGTTCAGCACAAATATGGGCCTTTCCTTTTAGGTTACACATGTAACTATAGAATGTCATGTGGTTGTCCTTTGTGGAGGAGGCTAATTTTAACCTATACTTTGTTTTGCAGGACTTCACAACAACTTTTATTTGCTTGTTTAAGCTGAGGAGGGAGAGTTTCCAGTTTATGGGGCTACCTTCCTCCTTCTCTTAGACAGCAATGCCTTCCTTTTATTGTAAAGCCTGTTAATGATAGTTGTCCACCAGGCAGGTTTACTCTTCCATGAGGAGCTTGCTTTGCACCTATCAGGTACAGCTGAGTCAATGCAGTTATACAGGTGCTTGTATAAAGCATAGGTGTAGAGCTCAGCATAGTTGCCAGTTCCATCTGAGGGGGGAGGTGCAGTGAAAATATTTATACTATCTGATAGGAGGTTATAATCTGCTTTGGTGAAGTGTATCAGTTTATTTGCTGCAAGGGTATCTGTGTGTGTGTGTTTGTGTGTGTGTGTGTGTGTGTGTGTGTGTGTGTGTGTGTGTGTGTGTGTGTGTGTGTGTGTGTGTGTGTGTGTGTGTGTGAAGTTTATACTTACACTGAATGAGACTGATTTTTGGTCATCTCACCAGGGAGGACCACAGAGTGGGGGTGCTACAGTGGTCCCCCATATTAGCACCCAATCCAGTATGTTAGCTTCCCTTCTGGGGATGTCACCCAGCTGGTCCAGGGCATTGAAGTTAATGAAGTCAAGTAACCTTTGGGCAATTGAGTTTGAGCACAAGTAAGATCCAAATAAGGAGAGTGGGTGTCATGATTCACAGAGGTGCTCCTGTAGCTGGCAATGACTTGAATAGGTGCCCTACAAACAGTCAATTACACCTGAAGTGTCTCCAGGGAATCATACTGTTTAACCAATCTGGATGTATATGTATCCTTAATGAATATCTATACACTGCCTCCATTACTTAGCACGCATTCAATTTGAGGTCTGAATGTGTGGAAGGAGGTATACCTGGTATAACTGTGGTGCTCTCTACATCCTTGAATCATGTCTCTGTGACTGCACAAATGTCTGCATCTTCCAAGGTGGGGACAGCTTCCAGTGAGTGCAGTTTCATGTTGACACACCTAGCATTTAGCAGCATAACCTTAAGTTTGTTTGTAGATGGGGTTTTCTTAATGGAAATTTTGTTCTTGATAAACTGCCTAAAAAGTGCTCTATAGGGGTGGCAAGATCCTTGGCCAGTAACCAAAATCCCAGGGGTGAGAGATGAAGACCATCTCTGGCAAAGCATAGAGGTCTGTTGAACATGTCATCCCAGGCTGACAGATAGTGGATCCCCTTAGAATGACACCAGACACCAAGCCAATTATTGAAGACAATCATTTTCTGTTTGTATTGAGGTATAATCTTTGCTGAAGGTAAAATGCAGCTGAAGCTCAAGCGCATACCTGCCTGAGACACATAGTCAAGGGCTGAGTCATGTCTCTGCATACAGTCCAGAGAGGTAAATCTCAAATCGTACACACCAACAGGAACTATGATGTAGTCATAACAGTATCTGTTGCTGACAAACTTGAGTGCATGTGTGATATGGCATATGCTGGCAGCTCACAAACAGCTGATCGTGACCTTTCTCTTATCTAGCCTGGTGAGAGGGACACCAATGTGTCTCATGATGCAATCACCTATGTTTAATATGTTTTATTTTTGTGTTTTGCCTTAAGGATTTGACCGGTGAGACAGTGATGTGAGCTATTATATGTAATGTGCTCAGCAGAGGTATGACTATGTGTAGTGTGCTTGTGTTTGTGTTTGTGATGTAACTGATGTCTATGTATGTTTCTGGTAAGGACCTCCACACATGTAGGTATGTGTGATGTGGTTTTCGTTGGAGTAGGAGGTGAGATGTGCATGTTAGCAACCCACTTATTGTCATATGTACTGACTGGTGTGTTAGAGAGCATGGATTCAAGGTTTTTAACACAGTCACATCTGTTACACATTGAGTTTGTGTGGAGTAGGAGTAGAGGGTTGGGGATGCTGTCCACATCTCATCAACAGTCAGTGATAATGCCATTAGCAATATATTATTGCTTGTGTATATGTTACAACAGGCCATGGTTAGGCAGTGGCCTGACGGATGCTTAAATGTAACTTGTTATCAGCTTTATGGTGTGATCCTAAGGTAAAACAGTAGCTGACAATATGGCATAGCATGATATATTGAGTTTGCTGCTTTGCCAGGCATGTGGCACTTGCATGTACCATAATCTGGTTATTTGGCATGGTTGCAATAGCAAAATAAGGGTCATGCTGCTACATCCTTGAGGTTCCCAACCTCAAATATACTCTCTCTCTCTAGGCAATCTTTGCAGTGAAGATGTTAATGGCTGTGCATGCACAGAAAACTTGTTCAACTTTGCAGTCATTACTTTGGCCTTGCAAGTCTACAATGCCCGTCAAACAACCAGACAGCAAATGGATATTGTGTAAAATGATGTGGGAACACAGTTTTGTCTTCCAGGAAAATAAATGTACAGCATGACATACCTAGGACATGAGGGAGGGACAGAAACATTGCTCAAAGGTGGCCACTTTTCTGCAGTAGACCTCACATCCATATCATGCAGATCTCAACCATTACGCTGTTGAAGGGCAGGCTGCATGAATTGCTGTGAAACTGTCACCTAACATGGATCACTGCTGCTGTGGAGCTTGATAGAGCAACCTTGGACATCTATGTCACCTGACATTGAACATTATATTGTGACGCAGCAGGTGTACTCCTAATGACCATCAGGTCAGTGGTCTAGTCAAATCCTATAATCCTATAATACATGCAAAAGTCAAATAACTGGTCTGGTTGATAATCACAACATCTACCTGGAAAAGGCTGCAACAAGCCTTCAGAGCCTTGGATCATGTGGGACACATGTGTGGATCAACAAACAGGCTGTGGCCTGCTTCTTATCTTGAGCTTGGTGCTAACATTTTTCTTCTGGTAAGAGAAGAAGAATAGGAGCTTTGTATCCCAGCAGAATGAGGCCATGGTGAGACCAGTAGTAGTAGTACCCAGGCACCCCCTCTTTTCAGCATTCTTCACAAGGTAATTGTTTTCCGTAAGCACTGCTTGATTAGTATCTAACTTCAGAATAACTGTGTAAATACTCCATCCTTAACTTTACAGGATGCATGTATTAGTCTCCCCTCCAGTGTTTGGCAGTGCTCTGTACAGACTCTTGACACTTTGGCTGGCATTTTTCTTGGAAATCATCATGGAATTAACTCTAATACTGAGTTGCACACAGGACAACTAGCATGCAGTAACAAGCACTGTCACCATAAGTCTCAGTAGTCTGCTACATAAAGCCATTAAAAGAATTATCATGGAAATGATCAATAAAGATCTAGTACACTTACAGACACTGGACCAAACCCAGTTTGGTTTCGTCAAGGGCAGATCATGCCTATCCTACTTGGTGGACCTATTTAAGTGTTAACCAAAGCAATAGATGAGACAAAAGGGATTCACTCCACCTACCATGGCCTGCCAAGGTATTTGAGACAATAAGGCCATCAGGCATTGTTGACAAACTCTGGAGGTTAGGTACAAACTAGTATTTCAGACAGTGGATAGCCAAGTGGCTGACAGACAGGATGCAAGGAAGTTAGCATTGGGGATTCCACCTCTGCAAACAGGCAAGTCACAAGTGGACTCCCTCATGAATCATTCCTCAGACCGCTCCTTTTAGACATTTACTTGTCTGAAGTTAAGGCCACTGTCAGTGGTCTCTGGCTGACAGAATTTGCAGATGCTGTCATTGAACCCCACACTGACACAGACATATAGTTGTTGTCAGAGCCGTGGACTAACAATAAATGCCAAGAAATGCACAATACTATCCTTTTGAAGTCATCCACCCCTGGTAACTATCGTATTGACAGCACATTTCCAACAGTTAACCCAGTAGTCAGGGCCTTATGGGCACATAGATAGTGATCTAGCCTTTGACTGTCACATATCTGGAATACTGGGGAACACATTCTATGTTGCACAACCTTTAAACAAAGGTATGGCAAGTAAATCCAAGGAATTCATTGTTCTACTGTAGTCAGCATTCATCAGACCTATCATTGAGTGCAATACCACCTTTGGTATGTAACTAACCAGGCACATCCAACAACTGTAACATCCATAGAGGTTCCATGCTTAACCACTGCACAGTGTATGTAACATGTCCTATGCAGACCATGTCAAGGCCCTATATGTGTATTCTGTCTCCTACATGCTTTGGAGGGGAGGTGTATGCCTGCCATACAGGGTGGTGTTAGACCTTACTATGTACCTCCTGCATATCCAGGAAAAAACTAGCATGAAAATTACCTGTTCTACAGACCTACACCTTGCCTGAGGCATAAATAGGACATGCTGGAGAGACAGGTATGCAACACAGATTGTACAACCTATATGGAGCAGGCTCTCCATCCATGTGAATCAGAGTTCTGCTCTAACACAAATCAAGTGCAAGTTATATAATTGGATGGGGAACAGGACAATCATACCTGGTTTAGGACCAACATCTTTAATGGACACAGGGAAACAGTAGATGGTTCATCTCCTATGTTCTAGCTTGTAGATGTTTCAGCTCCTAAAACCCTGCTTACACATATCAAGGGTATCGGACCTTGTCAGAGTTTAGGAATGCATGGCTAGGCTTAAAGAAGCCCTTGTGTTTGTTATCCTATTAAACACATATGAACCTATGAAGCCATGAACCTATACTGTTTTACCTTTTTGGAGGCATTTTTCTTCTGTGCTGACATTCAGTCCTGTGCTCTGATGTTGATGGGTTGATTGTAGATGTGTACCCATAGGTGTGTCCTACACAATCCTGAAAATGACACATAAATATTTCCATGAGACACCATTCATTGTGTGATTACACAGCCATTACAACAGCATTCATCATAACATAAACAAATTATTATGATATACCCATTATAAATTGTCACATACAATATATGTAACTGACCGGTACAAGTAGCGTGTCAAAAGCAACAATGTTTGAAACAAATACATATTAATGTAGATAGTCACCCTATGCATCAGACACATAGCTTTATTTCCCTGCATCTATGAGAATGGTAATAGGGTTGTGGCACAGGTATCATCACTTGCATAGGGTGTTGTGTGGTGGTGCAGGAGGCCTAGGCTGACCCAATAGGTTGGCAAGCATGTGTGTGAGTCAGGAAGGGAAGCAGGGAAGATGGACCATGGAACTGTGGTGTGTGTGTCTGTAGGTGACCTGAATGTTACAGTGGTGTATGAGTCTATGTGTGAGCACAGCCAAGCTCAGTGCTAGCCCTATGTGTCAGTATATTGGACAGCTTTGTGCCATGAAGCTCATTGTCTCTGCCCCCCAAACATGAGTACTCAGTCTGCCAGGAGTTGCACTGGCACCTCCATGCCTGAGGTCAGATGCTGGGCTACTACCTGAGGGTGACTGCTGTCTGCTGGGAATGTGTCCTCCATGGGAATGTCTGTCTAAGACCATATGCCCATGGCCTGCCACATTTTAGTGTGGACAGCACACTCCCTTCTGGAGTGCTGGATGTACTGCCACTATGGGTGCATGATTGTGCATGGCCACGTGGACTCTCAGCAGATGTGGTTGCTGACATACTTCCACGAGGTCGATTCTCAACTCCAACCAGATGTTCCATCACAGGCAACATGCATTCCAAGACAGATAGTGTGCGATCTGTCCAAGACCAATGTGTCTCAGTTGTGTCAGTCAACCATTCCAGGGTATCAGCAACACAGTGGAGGCAGTCATGGATTTCAGGCTGTACTGCATCTATAACCCTGAGCATTCATCAGGAGTTCCTTTCTGATCATGCCTGTGCCTCCATGATAGCCCTAAACATATGCCAAAGTGACACATGATGGACACCTGCAACAGGTGGTGGAGGGTCAGCAGGCCTCCTACGAGCAAGCCTAGCAATCTGCCTGTGTAGAACCTCACCAAATGTTTGGCTATGGCCAGTGTTAACAGTCACTGAAGCCACAGTAGCCACACTTCCCTGTTCAATGTCCCCATCTTCCAACTGTCCAATATCTGTGGCCACAGGGGACTGGGTATCCATAGGCATACTAGCTGTGTATGGTAATAATGAGTGTGGATGAGGGATGTAAATCTCTGTGACAGATTCACCTCCTGCAACCTCCAGCTGTGCCTCACTTTGTCCACCATCATCAGAGTCTGAAGAGACACTGACATCAGGTTGTGAAGGGGACATAGGCCAACCCCCCTGGTCACCTGAGATAAAAAGGGAAAATCATCACATTAATATCTGCACTACTATGTTCTGCAGTACTGTGTTGCAATATATATTAAGCTGTATATACTGCTGTCACGATTACAGAATTTTATAACCCAAATCTGTAATTACTTGGAAGTAAAAGTTCTTTAAACAAGAATCTCATGAGCAAAACAAAGTATGTACACTGTTGACATTCTGCAGAACTCTGCACAATTGACAGTTATGGCAATCTGTAATGTCCTGAAAATACTGTCAAATCACTGTAGTCACACCTACAAGGCATAGGTATGACTCTAAACTGTGTACAGTCAGAAAATATCTGTACATTTGGCAATCATACAGACAGTACATCAATCCAGCCAGCAGGACTGGTATAACATTTTAGCAAATATGTTGAACTAAATCTGGATGGCACAGTAACATAGAGGTTTGCATTGTCACTTAACAACAAGATGTTCTCTGGTTTGATTCTTGGCTGGAGTGCCTTCTATGTGGAGTCTGCATATCCTCCCTGCATTTGTGTGGGTTTCCTCCCATGTTACAAAGATATACATCTGAAGAATTTCTCCCCAGGCCTCTGCTGAAAATAGCCTCTATCCTATTTGAACTTTCCTGATAAACAAACGCTAAATAAATAAATATACGTCTCTAACAATACTGTTTTTTGCTTACCAGCAGCAGGAGCATGCCATCTTCCTATTCCTGATGCTCCTGAAAAATTTTGAGGGAGAGGTAATGCCAGCAGCGCCACATGTTACAGTATAACAGTGGTAATACATCCAAATATCTCACATTTACAGTAGCTGCTATGTTAACAGCTAGTGGGTCACAATCTGTCCATAAGCTTAAAACTCCAGCTAACTTCCCCCCATAAGACACCTGACACCCACATAAAGCTATATACACCCTGACACACTAAATGGCACAGTATTGCAATGCTGATCCAACTAAGCATACCTGGATGCTTGCTTGAAATGGTGGCACCCACATCCACAACATATTTGATGATGGATGCCTGGGAGCTGTTCTGTGTTGCAAGGTTCACCAGGAATTCTTCTGTGGCTGACAGTGGAAGTTTTGCTGCAGGCCCACCACCAGTGAACTGATAATCCCTGGCCATGTTTGCTGCATGTCTGCATGCCAAGTGGATCATATCCATGGCACAGTGTTGCACCTGCTCATATGTGCGATTCTGGTGACCCACGACATTAATGTTACTCACCAGTTCATCTCACAAGGCTGCATGCTCTTGTTTATTTTCCCACCCTCTGGACAGCAGGATTTGGTAGTGTTGTCTCAGGAAGACCTCAGTAATGAGGTTTTTTTCTGCCTCAGTGACAGGTGCCCAGCATCTGGCATGTATGATATATCCTGAAATACAAATAAATGAGAACACATGTCAGGATCACATATGTGGAAGTACAGTATGTAGAGCGACAGCAATAAAGGAAGGCTATGAGTATTATGCATCTCATATTCAACAGTGTGCCAAACATATGAAGGGCATGAAACCAACTAGGATGGTAGCAATAGTGGCCTACTCATGTTTGTGCCATGACAGATACTCACATATGATCAGACACCCAACAAAGGAGTCCATTATAGTGTGACCCATAGCAGGAACCCCCATAACATATGTATAAACAACAGTGCCAACCAACTAGCAGTGTAGTAATACAACTGCTAATAAAGGAAGTATCCAGGAGACCTGTGTACCTAGTTAACACACAGCATTATACCCTTGCTGTAGTCTGCATCATCCTCTGTAGGTCTAACACAACTGGAGATAAATGGCATGTCATCAGTACAGTTCTAAGAAAGGCTTACTGAAGTAATCCCCATTCCACCTGAGTATGTTCAAATATATGCATCATGTTGGAGACAAAATGGTTACATACCTGATGGAGTACAATACTCCTCTTTTGAAAGATACAGATATGTAAGTACTGTTTTGAGTTAAGCATACAAACTAACTTATACACAATGGTTCCCTTAGCTAGGAGTTTGCCTTTTTAAGATAGTTCTCATTAGCAGGTGATTGCTTCTGAACTAGTCTGTGGTTCTGGAATGCTAAATGCAGCATACACAGCTGATTTGCAGTATAATCAGCCAATCCCATGCAACTATTCAACAAGATATAAGGCCTCAATGTAGATTCCACCCCCTTTCTGATATGTTGGGGTGGAAATTACTGTGGTAAAGATGCTACATCAGCACAGAGAGAATGTTTGTAGCAACTACTTTTTACATACAGATGTGTGTGCTACAGGCTGAAGCTGCTGCTCCAGGCAATAGGCATAGTCAGAGATGCTGCAAAATGTGCAGGACAACAACACTTAAGGGTAAATGTGGCACCTGTGGCAGCCTTGGTGTACAGCCAGACCCAGATTGAGGGAACCCATCCCACTGAAAATTAAGGTATGTGTTTAAGGTAAGCATGTTAGCCAAAGGTATCATTAACAGAGTAAAAGGCAACATTAGAGTGCCCTAGAACAAGTTAGGGCTACATTAACTATTATGTCAACTGCCAAATCATTGTATGTCATGGTAGTCATCTGGAACGTATGTGCTGGCAAACCTTGCTTCTAGCACGACATCCATATGTGTATGTTACTTGTGCAGCTCTGGTTGTCTGTAATATCAGTAGCAGAATACTGTGGGCTGCAGTCTGATATTACTGGGCCATATTTGAATTACATACTTCAAAATCCTCTGTGAATTCATACTAATGCATGACCTGACATTCTATGCACTTTCTAGTTTTGTAATTAGAATAGTTTAAATGTGATCCTATCTGTTGGCCTTTGACTTCCAGTATTGATAAGCAGACTTTCCATCTGTACTGCTTTGGGTGAACAAATAGGTGATGAGACAGTCATATATGTCATAATTTATAATGGTGATGTACACATATATGAATTATAAAAGTAGACACAGCTGTATTTCCACCCAGGACCATGTGGACCAAAAATTAATGATTTGAAAGCATTTAAAAGGTTGAGCTACTGATTCACTGTTTCTGCAGGTGTATTTTTAAATATGGTAGATATAATTGCACACTTACCTGCTGTTACATACCTTACTTGCATCTATTATTATGTGAATGGCTTTAAAGTGATGTTTTTCTCTACCAGAGCACCAGTTAAACTCCTATTTTTCCATTAATCTTTTAGCAGGTGCATTTTTAGATGTTAGAAATATAATTGAACACTTACCTGCTGTTACATACCTTACTTACATCTATTATTATGTGTATGGCTTTATAGTGATGCATTTTCCTACCAGATTCCCAGTTAAACTTCTATTTTTCCATTAATCTCTTAGCAAATTTGCGCTATGAGGTGCCATGTGCAACAATGGGTAAACATGCATAATGATGAGAAAATGACAATTACAATGTTTTGTTTAAAACATCTCTGCTAATTAGTTGGATGTGTGGTTTGGTGGGTTGATGCACTGCTTTTCAAGTGAAATGCTACTGGGTTAAAAATAGGGCACAGGTTTACTTTTTGAATGTGATTATTATGTTTTCAAATACGGGTTCCTATTACCAGATCGCAGACGCAGTTTGTTGAATGCGTCTTGATTGAACCGAAAAGAACAAAAAGGCAAAATAGCGAAGTGGCTTTTCAGCAAATTCTTTCCCTGGGAAAGAATTCACTTGGCCGCTTTCATTACTTTGCCATTTTCAGCACTGTAGTGCGATCTTGGAGTTGGTATATTTAAGTAGGGGGGTGTAGGGGGGAAACCCCCCCACATTATGTAATGTTTTAAAGTTGTTTTTTTTTCGATGTTGTAAGCTTTCGCTTACATGGGGTCGATTATTTATCATTCGCTTTTGTAAGCGTGCGATAATATAATATAGACCCTTCAAATACATATATTAATATATTACCATTTCGCACATCATCAAGCAAAAATTCTTTAAAGAAAAGAAAATTGGTGAGATAGGACAGTGGTGAAATGGGGTACAACAGGTAGCTATGTGCAGCAAGGGTGTAGGAAATAAACATAGCTATCCATTTCCTCAATGGCAACAACTGTGCACTTTAACAATTTTTTTAGCTGAGTTTGGTCTGACACCCACAGAGAAAGGTGTGACAGCAACAAAACTGCATCATCAAGCCAACTGGCCCAAACTGAGTGTGACCAGTGGACACGTGTGTGAAATGGCAAGCAATGTATGGGATGATTTTTATTTTTGGGACAGGTGCCCTTTTTTTAAGGAGAGAGTGGAATGTTGGGGAAGAGACATAGGTATGTGTGGGGAAGATAAGTTGGGAAGGCGAGGAAGCTTTTGCAAACATACAAGACAAACAAGACAGCAGACAGGGTTGGTGTTGGACCCAAGAAGGGTGGTGAACACCTTGGTTGGGGAGGGTGATGTGAATTCCCAGTCCTATGGACATCAGATACTGTAGCAGTGTGACTGAAGTCCTCACCCATGGGACTGTCAGCACTGCACCTTCACTGCTTCTGTGGAGGAAGTGGCCAATGCCGGCAACTGGGAACAGACTGCCCCACCAGGATGGACAGCATGCTCTCCATCTGGAGTAGGTGTGCACCAACAGTTTGGCGCACAAGCCTACACACCATACCTGGCAGTGGGTCTTGGGTGACAAAATAACTCCCTGGGGCACCACCCACAGCTTGTGGGGCAGAACTACCTGATGGAGCAGGTAGTGCAGTGGCAGCAGAGGGGCACCACCAGCTGTGGCTCAAATGTGCTGGGCCCCCATGCCTCAGCCAGGGGAGCCAAAGTAAGTGGATCACAGGGAAAAATTTTGGTTTATTCTTTTCACTAGTCCTTTTGACTTATTGGAATAAGTTAATATTTCTAAATAGTTTGTTCTTTAACTTTTAAAGTTTAATAAACCAGTTTTTGTATTACTTCTTAGATTACCAGTTCATGAATGATCTTTACAATGGACCCTATTAACATAACTCAAAAAGTACTACCTGATACACTAATTGACCATAACCCAAATTATGCTACCCATACCCTTTAGAAACTTCCTGTCTATAAGTATGTGAGAAAGTTTCCCATCTTTAATAAAAATAAATTCTTACAAGCTGTAAGGACTGTTTACTGGTTCAAAATAAAATAGCTAACCTTTATGCTCTTAAATTCTGCCTTCCTAAACATATTTAATCATTTTGCACCTCAAAGACAAAAAAGAATGAAATCATCTCCAGCCCAACCGCTCACATTAGCAATCAAGTTAGCAGTGACATGTAGGAAAAAAAAATAAATATTTATAAATATTTATAAAATTATCTGAAGTATTAGCAGCTCTGCTACCAAACTGAATGTACAATGTTGAATCAAAATTGGTACCTAACTTCAAATTTTGAGAGATGGACTTATCTCCCTCCCTGTACTACCCATGTTATGTCTAACAGGTGAGTGATATTGTTTGCTGACGGTCAGTTTTAAGACACATTGTTCATATGTAATGCATGAATGCTGTTTATAGATATGTGTTCAACATTTTAAAGTTTCAACATTTTGACATTTCAGAATTGTACATTTAGACAAGCTCTGGTGTGCTTTAAGGGTTAAGCTAGAAAAAATGGGGTACGAGAAAACAACTTTATCATGGAAATTTACTCTTCTCCATATCCCTCCTCCAGGGATAAATAAGGGGCAAATACATATTCTCGTTTCTCTGTTTATGTTGATGGAGTACTATATCACTCTTAATTGGAAAAATAGGATGGCCTTATCATGGGAAGGATTCAAGCAAGTAGCCAGAAAGCAGCTATGTGCACACAAATACTTTTTGTATTCATTGAACCAGCAGCCTGAACATAAGGAATTCTGGAAAGTATTATTTGATCATATTTTGCTGTGATGTTGCAAAGGATGCACTAGAGAATTTCTTATTAGGGTATAGATGAGATTTGTATATAGTTATACGGTATATAGCATGTAGTAGATTTTAGGTATGCATTTCTGTTTTGTATGTGTGTTAGTTTGTAAAATATTCAAAACTAATAAAAAGATGTTACAAAAAAAAAAAGAATTGTACATTTAGTATTTCATCTTTCAGTATACAACTATACAGTAATTTGTCAGGTTCTCATTTTTTATACACACATAGGGCCATATTCCAAGGGTTGTTCTCAGTGTAAGTCTTCCCTAATTCCAAAAGACTTGCTCTTAATGTAAGTGACTTACTTAGGTGTAAGACCTATCTAGAAACAAGTTTACATATGATCAGATTCCAAAACTCTCAGCCTGCTCTGAGTATAAGTGATCACTTACAATGAGATTAAGTCTTTTGGAATTGGGCTCATAATGTGTGCATTATGCGTAAAACAAATACAACATAAATGTATTATCCTTAACCTTCAAGGATTAAATATTAAAACTACAACTCATTGTGCCATAAACACTTTTGCAATTTCTTTAAAGCATTTTCAACATTGCATATTTGATTAAACATACTTTCTCTAGTCTGATTTTCCAAACAAAGAAAACATTTAAAGAGATTACTTTATCTATCCAGTCACTCACTCCTCCATCCATAATAGTATACTTCCCAGATAATATATTGATATTTACTGTATGTACATATTTCTCACATATATTATCAAGATTGCTATGCAAAAAGAAGAAATACATTTGCATTATAAAAA
This sequence comes from Protopterus annectens, assembly GCF_019279795.1. Taxonomy (NCBI): domain Eukaryota; kingdom Metazoa; phylum Chordata; order Ceratodontiformes; family Protopteridae; genus Protopterus; species Protopterus annectens. The sequence continues at coordinate 794,173,432 of NC_056728.1, read as the reverse complement.
ATTGCTCTGTGGTTTTGTCTAGTTGCAAATGACATTGTATTTCATTATATACTTCATATAACCTGCTATTTTTTACATGTAATTTGTTCAACAAAAGACACAGCAAAAATGTTAGTATTTTTAAATGCCTATGAACTCTTCCAACCTTTGCATTTTAGCTAATTTAATGTCCATATGAACATCACTCTACTCTAATAATGTAAAATAGTATTTCCATATAATAATAGCACATCACTGATGTGTTTCATCACTGTGTAACCTCCATAATCTTATTTTGTTCAAATGTCTATCTGTTTCCTTATTATTTTTACTTTAAAACATTTTCTTTTTCTTCTTCTTCTTTCGGCTTTTCGGCGTTTAGGGGTCGCCACAGCGGATTACCTGTCCGCTCAAGATTGGCAGTGGAGTTTTACAGTGTCGAGTTGCCAGCCCGGCGCCTTTAAAACATTTTGTTTTCCCTTATACATTTGTATAATTCCCCATATTTCGATAATACCTGACCTATAATAGAAGATTTACATTAAATACTTCTGAGCACCTAAAATATATGCAGTGAAGCCAAATAAACAGCAGGATTTATCAAACTCACCCCGTCTTTCTCCTTCTTATTGAGTATTATCCAATAATTTATGTGATTCAACCTCATCCAGCAGAATGTACCAAAAATGTATTCAGCAATTATTTTACCATTTCTACTGCAAAGGAGAAACTTGACCATGAATAGGCTGCTTTCCAAGAAAAAACAAGATCATCAAACATATTTTTAAAGGATAATTGAAAAATTCTGTACAAAGCAATTATACCTTTCAAAACTGTCATGAGGACATCCCACTGCTGTTACATTACTTCTTTTTATAAACTTAGTTCATGTTGGCTTAATTATGACTTTGAAAAACAATACCTTCCAACATTTTTCTGCACACCAAAACCTTCAATATTCTCCTTATATTATTTTTAATCTATTTGTATAAAAATTTGCCACCTCTTTCTTGAATATGTCAGCTACCTCATGTTAGTATTACCATATTACTTGTATACTGTAAGCAGCCATCTTGCCTCAGTCAAGCTTTTACTAATATAAACAATGACCATGTTCTTTCTGTGATCAAAGGATAATCCGGTTGTACTCTACCATGCATTATCTTTAAGAAACTTGTTTACTGGAGAGTACGAATCACTTTTTCCATGTTTTACTTTGTTTTTGACAGGAATATTTCCCTGTGCTAACCACTAATTAAAATTTTATCCATGTGCTTTTGGATATTTGTACTAACTCCATGTCCTTTTTAATCATCCCATATGTAAATAAGACAAAAATTGTGGTATGCTTTTTAAATATCCAAAATTACAATGCTTCCCTTTGATCCTTTTTTACAAATCCTATCTGCTACTGCTTTCAAAATAATTCAGAGTTTTTTTTATTCTGCCTGTTAACTCCATAAATTCAATTATTCAATCGAAAGAAGAATACGATCTTCTCAACTATGTTTATGCTAGCCTAGCTTCATAATTAATTTGTTTCCATTGCATAATGTGACTGGTCACAATTTCTTTAGAAATGTCTTGCCTTCTTTTTTTTTTACTTGAAACATTTATGCCTCCACACAAATCTCTTTATCTTGTGTCCTCTTATTTAAGCATTAATTTTATGCTCCTATAAGGGAGGCATGATGGTGCAGTGATTAGCATTGTCACCTCACAGCACAAAGTTCTCCAGTTCAGTTCTCAGCTAGGGTGTCATCTGTGCAAAGTCTGCATGTCCAAAAACAATGCAGTAGATGGATTGTGCACACTAAATTGAATAGATTTGTGTGTGTGTGTGTGTGTGTGTGTGTGTGTGTGTGTGTGTGTGTGTGTGTGTGTGTGTGTGTGTGTGTGTGTGTGTGTGTGTGTATGTCTGCTATGGAAGAACAACCATGGGGGAGTTAGTCACCTGAAAGTGTGAACACTAACTGAAGATAATTGTTACTGTTGATATGACATGCTGTCCCCTTGTACAAAGAATTGGAGGAAGGGGGTGTGAATGGATGGATGGATGGATGGATGGATGGATGGATGGATGGATGGATGGATGGATGGATGGGTGGATGTAACAATGTGTTTACAGCTGAGGTTATGTCTGCCTCAGTTTGTGTTGTTCAGGTGAATGTAAAGATCCCACAGTGCCCTGATGAAATTTCTCCTAGTAAGTATGGGTACCACTTTGGGATTCCCCAGTAAAGAGGACATATGGCTAGAGGGACTAACCCAATCAACAAAAGGATAAGTAGGTAAATACATAAAATAATACAGTAAGTACTTTCAGCTGCAATTGAAATAATTTAAAATAGCTTTTTGAGAGAATGATAACAGAGCCACAGTAAGGATGGGGTGAAAGGTCAGCTACACCAGACACAAACTGGTAGGGAGTTTCAATTCTGTCTTTAGAGGAGTTACAAGCAGTCTTTATTTTAAGGGAGACAGTATCTTGGTTAGCACAACTGTGATAATGACAACCTGTAAACTGTCAGCCTGTGTGAAGTTGATAGGCAGAAGGAAGTGTCAGATGATTGTGCTCTCCAGGTTGATAAACTGCTCTGTTACTGTTCTGCACTGTAATATTACAAATATGTAGGTACTTCTTTCATTGTAGCCACAAAGTGCAGTGTCATCACAACCATTCTCAAAGAATGAAAACTCAGTCATGAACAGTAAGGTGTGCTGCTGCAAAACTGGAACGTAGAAATCCATAAACCTTTATATTTATACTTTAATGATACACACCTCAGACTCTACTGCCTCAGTCCACCTATCACTAAAGAAAAGGGAAATAATCTAATACTACACAAAAAAATACCCCCATCCAGCAGTCTCAGTGTAAACTCCACCCAGTCTAACATAAAATCTAAAAAACAATAGCAGCACAATATTTAAAAAATAGACATAATACAAGAAAAATAAAAAAACAAACCCAGAAAGGAAATAAAAAATGCAGCTCATTAAATATATGCTTTGACAATCAAATTGGGTCATTGGTGTTTGTATTCTATAAGTCATGTACATTATTTTGTTACATCAAAATTATAAATTAACATATGCAAAAATGCAGCTAGTAAAATAAATGTTTGATATCTCTGTGCAAAGAGATTAATTCTGAAAAAAAGAACTACCCTATAATAATAATAATAATAATAATAATAGTAATAACAATAATAGTAATAATTATATGTATATTCAGAATTAGAGACATTTTTGATTAACTGATTTCTCTTGTGAATGACTCAGAAAGCAAATGCAAGTGTGACCCTAGTGGCAATCCTTTATTCCAAAAAAAAAAAAAAAAAAAACATGCCCTGGGATTCAGGAAGCCATATTTTCCATACAGGAATAGTGTAGGAGCTCCTGCATGGAAAATGGCCGCCGAGTGATTCAGGATAGTGCCGTTTTCACATGCACGAGTGGCCCTACACTGTTCCAGCATAGAAAACCATGTGGCATGCAAATCACCTTATTTGCTGTTGAAAACAATGCAAGTGAGGTGATTTAGTGATTCACCAACCTGCCAGGTATCTGTGCTAGAACAGTGTCAGGGCAGAAATGTATTTGGAAAATAAATGAGTACATTTCTGCAACTGACAAAACGGAGGCATGACAGCTCATGAAAAAGCATGTATTATGTGCCTTAGACATGCCAATGGCCAAATATAAGTCCATTGGCGCTAAAAATTGACTAATTATTATGAAAATTAAACTTTTTGTTTTGGCCAATCTCAGCCGTTTAGGGATCATGCAAAAAAAATGTGAAAACTCAATTTTAAGTTAATTCTGCATTTTACTATTATAGTCAATCGCATGCAGAATGTAAACAATACCAGTGAGCACTGGCTGTCAAGGGGAAAGGGTCTGTTTTAGTGCAGTAATTAACAACCTACACACTGGGGTATGCAAATGAGGGGAGTTATACTAAATCACATATTTCATCAAAGTGTCAGCTTGTACTTAACCGTGTAGGTGCAGCAATACAACAGTGCAAGTCTAAGAGCTGAATGATTTCATAAGGGGGAGTGTCATGCCTGCTGTAAGCTCATTGGAGCTCTGTGGCCCGTGTTTGCCCTTAGCTAAGCGCAGCTAAGGAAGGGGGTGTGTCAGATGTGCCTGAGCACTGTGTACATATGGGTTTGTGTGCCGCGTACTGGGTTTCAAACAGAAAAAAAAAAAAAAAAGAGGAAATGACAGCACTGCTTACATTTGAGCACTGGGTATGCGTGGTGTGCCTCTGGGTTTAAATAGGGAGGAAGTGGGAAGGGGAAACAGCAGTAGGAAGGCAATCAAGGAGAACTAGTTTAGCTGGCAGGTGGAATGTATCAGAATCAGCCAATTACACATGCAGCAGCCCAGCACACTACTATAAATTATGCAAACACCTTTCAGACTGTTTTTTCCCACAAATTCTACACCACAGTGTATACAGATGGGTGATTTTTAACTGGAAAAACAAACTAAACATGTTAGAGGTTGCTGCTGCTTTACTCCTATCAATATGTGCTAGAGACTGAGAGTGGTGAGGAGGAGAAGGCTAACAACCAACCCACAGTGAGGAGGAGGAGAAGAGTGTAGATACCCAGGGTAGCCTATCAGGGCCTATATGAGCTGGAGATACAGCAAATCATTGAGCTGTGCAGGCCATGCCACACACACACAGAACTAACAGAGAACTCATCCCATACCAAGGTATGTGTAGGGTTAATAATAGTAGCCACAGGTACCTTCCAAAGACCAAATGGGTATATCATGGGGGTCTCACAGGCATCAGCATCCAGGGTACTTCACCAGTTCCTGGATGCCATGACATCACATGCCAGTGAGAACATATATCTCCCCACCACCCATGAGGCATTGACCAGAAGTATGCAACTCTTCCACCGTATAGCAGAATACCCTGAGGTAGTTGGTGTTATAGACTGCATGCACATCCACATCAAAGCACCACCCAGTGAGCAGGGTAGGGTCTACATAAACCACAAGGGCTTCCCCTCCATTAACTGCCAGTTCATGTGTGATGCCCAGGGCCTTATCATGAATGTGTGTGCTGGCAGCCCTGAAAGCTATCACACATCTGGCACTGCACACAGGTCAACCAGGGGTTTGTCAGAGGGGGCCATCCCATATGGCCATCAAGTGGATGATGCTGGCTATGCACTGGCACCATGGCTGATGACACCCATCAGAAATGCACACACACCCGAACAAGAACACCATAATGAGGCACACGCACATACCAGGCTCATTGTAGAGCATGTGTTTGGGAGGCTCAAGTCACGGTTCAACTGCCTTGACATATCCGGTGGAACCTTGCAGTACTCTCCAGCTACATGTACACAAATGTTCATAGTATGTGCCATGCTACACAATATGATCCTGCAGAAACAGCTGCAGCAAGAACAGCATGGGGCAGGGACATACATCCCCCCACCATTGCCAAGGCCAGCACAGGCACAGAGACACTCAGAGGAGGAACATCCTGAGCCTGCCCCTGTAGGCAGAAGGAGGCATGCCCAGTATGCCCATGCCTTGGCAAAGAGGCAATGCATAGCATACACACTGACACTGCAGGGACCCAGTAAAAAGGATGGCAAACATGACACTACCTGTGCTTTTGCTATGTATATGGAGTGCACTACGTGCATCCAACATAGTCAGCCCTCCAGCACCATCCTCAATACTGGAACAGCAAAAGGTAAGTCACCCTTCCTATTAATTACTGAATGGAGTAGTATGTTCTCATAGCTGTATGTATGTATGATATGGATGCAAGCATGCAAGGGAATCGGGTGGCTGAATGGGATAGCAGCAGACAACTGACAGCTATATGGGACAGCAGGAAATCCATAACAAATACTGGTTTCAACATACTAGGCAGTACTACACAAGATGCCAACACACACCAAAGTACATGTGATGGCCCAAATAACTGTGGGTGTCAATAGGTCACACATATGGATGTCAATGAGGGTCACATATCCACCACCAGCCTCATCCAGCAGGACAGATGTAGACGGCAATAAAGAAAGGCCAGGCTAAGGCCCTCAAATGATGGCAATGGTGAACAGTCCCCCACCAGACCTATGCAGACATACTACAACAGGTCTGGCAGTTGCATTATAGTTTTGAAGGGTAAGAAGTCTGAAACTGAAATTTATGCCATTAGGATCTAACATGTACTGTACTCATATGCCTCCTTTCTGCATGATAGGTCACAATACAATATGAAATGATGCCAACAGAGTAACCGGAATACTAGTACAGTCATTGCAAATGTTTAAAGTCTTCAGGTGTGTACCCCTCCCCAAACAATCCCATGTAGAAATGCAGTAACATGTACTTTTGAGGAGTAATATCACTGGAGCACAGATTACCGGAGCTGTCCCAATCTACATTGTTCCATGTGTACGATATGCAGGGGTCAGTGTGGTAAGTTTGTTGTGTTTTTACTATTGCCTGGAAGTGGTCAGCATGTGGGCCTGGATGGTTATGTCTCAGTTGCCTATGTACAGTACAGTGGTCGACAGGGCCATGTTCCAACAACTGCAGTGTCAACCACATTGCTTCTCAGCTACAGCCATGTCAGCAGTTGTACATACTCACTGTCCAGCTGTCAATATCTGTCACCGTCGGAAAGCTGGACACACCATGAATGGGGGTCCATACATAGAAACAGTGCACAGGTGGAAGTAATTTACAGAGAGTGCATATAAAATAACTGTCAACTGCACACAAGCTTGGAATTATACACAGTGATTAGCATAACATTAGTTGTCCCTCTAGTATGGAATACTGGTAGTCTGGCCAATCACTGGCAGACCACAAAAGGAACAGTTATAAAGTAATGACAGACTGCCCATGTCCATACACAAGCCAGCATAAGGGAAATGTCCCAGGAATACTTGTGAGTCAGTGCAAGTAGCTTCCATATCACAAATGCATCCAACTCACCCTGCCATCAGCCAGAGGTTTATCACACATCAAATCCTTGCTGTAGGAAATGAGTACAGCATGACCCCATCACTGTATGGGAATACATACATGATACTGCATGCTGAATAGGTGTCCAATGCAGGTGTGTCCCTAGCTGTAAGCAGCAACCTGACCACATCCATACTTGTGGATAAGTATGAACAGGAAGGATTGACAGGAACACCTGAATCACTTACCACTGTCACCCCAGGGTAATCCACTGGGTAATCCGCTGGTGTGAAGACTGGGAATGTATGACTGACAGAATGCACTGGCCTGCAGCACTCTCAAATGGCCTACAGTCCTCTGGCAAAGGCCCATACCTCACCCATAGTTCCAATGTACGGAATGTCAGGGGGTCCTAACTAACAACCTAACACATTAAACAGAAAACAAATGCAAGGCCATGTTGACAAATGCCAGTAACATGCCTCCTCATGTCCTACTGCAAGAACTGTGGACCAGGCCATGAATACTCCTGAGACAAAGGCCCAACTATAGGGATACCTCTGAGATATTGCTTTCATAATGTTAGGAAGAGGAGATAATAAGAGAAGGGGAGTGTAGAAGCATGGATGTCATGAAGTGTATGAAGTCTGAAACTCTAATGTCCACCCATACTACCCCATGACTGCAAACCCATGAATGAATAGCCACAAAACTGCTTGTAAACCACAATGTTAAGGTAAACTGACCAGATATACGAGTCCTGCCCCTGGATAACCTGGGTATATCTGTACAGCTGAGAGGTATGGCCCCAACAGGATATGGCCATTCCGTTAAGTTGAGAAAAGCAGAAGAATGGATCCCCAGCCAGCATACTAACAAGTTGCTGAACCATTAACACAGAACCAGCAGTCTATTGTCTGTAGCTACCCCTCAACAATGGCAGGTGTGTGCCAGAATGTGTAGTCTATATGCCTCAAAATATTGGTCTCCGCTTCAATCATCTTGAATTTCCCTGGTAAATAACTGTGAGCAAAGGATGATAACTGTCAGTAGTTGATGACATGATACATCACAGTGTAAAACAGTACATATTTCAGAAAATCTATGCTACAACCAACCATGTTACACAAGCAGTACAGACAGCAATAGTTACAGTATCCCCTGTGTGTTACACCCATTGTGTCTCCATATTGGCAACCTATCTACAGATATCCTGCAGAAACAGGCTGCTAAGTGTACCCATTGTTCTACTTTAGCACTCCTGCTGATCTCAGTTACCCTGGCATAACCCTTTGGGTAGCTTGTAGCCCTATAAGCTCCATGGCACTTGCTATAACTGTGTAATACTATACTGTAGCAAACTAGTTAGGTAGGAGTTCTAATCCTGGTCCTGGCAAATGTGTGTGTTTGTGTGAGAGAGTGTGTGTATCTTTGTAGAGACCTGATTTTGAGGCCATTCACACTCACTACACTTCCCTTACCCCTCCTTTAGCATTGCTGCTGATGTCACTCACCTTAGAGGTATGTGTGGATGCTATTCTACCATTAAGCTCTGTGGCACATGTGATAAATGTGTAACAATGTAGTAGCAATAACTACATAGGTAGTGGTTTGAATCTCATTCCTGGCAAATGTTTGTGTGTGTGTACATATATATATATATATATATATATATATATATATATATATATATATATATATATATATATATATATATATATATATATATATATATATATATATATATATATATATATGTGTGTGTGTGTGTCTGTACCTTAAAGATTTTGGCCCCATTTACACACCATACACTTCTCAGTGCCTGACTTTAGCAGTCCTACAGATATCACTCACCTTAGAAGTACCTGTTGGAAACCCTAAACAATATAAGGTCAGTGGTGTGTGTGTGTGGTAAATGAGTAACATAAAGGTCTGAAAACATGGTTAGATAGTGATTCAAACCTCACTCCTGGCAAATGTAAATGTGTGTGTGAGGTAAACTATTTTATGAAATCTTTCACCCACTGCCAGTATTTATAAGGGCTGTTGATGTTCCTCACCTTAGAAATACCTTGGGACAACATTCATCCTGTAAGCTCTGTGACTAAATGTGTAACACTGTCATAGCAATACATAGATAGGTAGGGGCTCAAAACTCAGTACTGGCAAGTGTGTGTGTGTGTGTGTGTGTGTGTGTGTGTGTGTGTGTGTGTGTGTGTGTGTGTGTGTCATCAGTATCCTGTGTGGTGGGGGCCACTCCAGTGACTATACTCCTGAGCCACACTGGGGACTATTGTCATGTGGCCTGATGCCAGTGTATTCCCTTTGGCTAGCCTTGTAGAGCCTTCAGGGCCATTAACCTACTACACACATATGAAGCAATGAACCAATGGATCTCAGTACTGGCAAGTGTGTGTGTGTGTGTGTGTGTGTGTGTGTGTGTGTGTGTGTGTGTGTGTGTGTGTGAATAGTAATCTCAGTGTGTTTGGTTGATGAATATCCCCTGTGGCTGTGGTTATTAGCAATCGGAGGTGTGTTCAAACCACAACACGTACCATTCTCCACTCTACAGCAGATGTTGTAAATCAACATATACCTATGTACAACCCTCAGCCCTAAAATCTGTGAGGTATATGCAATCACTGTGTGTTACAGACAAGGGAATTCCATGCAAATATAGCTGTACCCTGCCTAAGACATGGTGGATGTGTTACCACACTGCCATACCCTTGGACTTGTTGCAGGGTCACATCCTGGTGACACACAGATGCCTAGAACAGAAACAGAATACAACATGAGAGAACACATTCACTCAGTACTTCACTTGTGGGGGGAGAGAGGGGTAAAGCTGGCACTGAATGTGTGGCCAAGACTGTGGCCAATACCTGTTGTCTCAGGATAGTTATTAGCATTGTGCAGTAACTCACAACCCTTGTGTTTAATGCTGTGGAGGTTGTTGATGTAACTATCAAGGGCTGTTGTGATTGTTGTCAGTGTCTGCTGCATGTCTGCTGTCATAGATGTCTGTAGGGGATTCCATGAGGGATCCAATGTTGTGTTTGAGGCTAATAAGGGAGTTCAACAGTCATTGGACACCACCTTTCTCTGCAACAGTGTCCTCCTTCTGATGTATACTTTAGTAATGGCAGGGGACCATCACATTGTCTCCCACTGTTTGGAGGACAGTGCCTGTGTTCTCCTGGCTCTGACTAGTAACATGCATTCATGTACCTGTATGTACAGTGCATATGTGTATGATTCCACAGTCATGCAGCTATTTCCCATTGTCATGGGTGCAGTGAAGTCATCCACCCCTGTTTTCAGGGCTGCAAAGTCAGCTTTGGAGAGGTTTTGCAAGGTGGTTACCTTTGTGGGGGGTGTGGCTGACATGTTGAGTTCCGTAGTGATTACAGCCTGTGTGGATCTCACCATGCAGGGATTGAAAACTGTGAATGAGCAACAGTCCCATATTTAAGTAGTCAACATGGGTCAAGGTTGTTCCATTGTCTACCAGAGGTCAGTATGAGCTGGTCCAGGGCATAGGAAATGATGAATCCCATAAGTACTGGGCCACTGTACTGACACTTAGCTACTTTCCCCAGATGATAGAGGGGTACTTGAGGTCTCATTCTATGTCATTGTTGCATTGGACCATCATAGATGACAGGGTGTTGAGGAATGTGAATTGACAGTCTAGGGCCACAGATGTGGACCCATAGTAGGCTATGGTCTGGATTGCAGTATTACCACAGGACAGTTGTACTGGACTTATCTTCAATGCATTATGCTGGGATACTTGTCTGGAGGAGTTCCTAGCCATAATGAATATGAGACAACACCACCTGTGGAGATGTGGTATGGTCCATGTTTTGGGGGGGTGACAGCTTTAGAAGGCATCATAGCCTGATACTGCAGGGCTGCTGTCTGCTGCTGTAAACCACCTCTCCATTACAGCAGACATGTGTCCTCCACTCCAATGAGTGCTTTGAGTGACTGGATCCTCACAGATGCCTACTGTTGAGCAGCATGACCCTCAGATTGCATACATGTCTAGCTGTTATGGTGGTAATTACATTAGGAACACTGCCTAATAAGGCATCATAGAGGTGGCAAGACACTTAGCACACTTAGCCAGTACCTGGAAATCCAGCGCTGACAGATGTAGGACATCTGTGGCAAGTCATTGCATTTTATCACTCATGTCATCCCAAGCAGAGAGGTACTTGATCCACTGAGAATGACACAAAACACATAAGCCAATGTTGCAGTCAATCATTTGTTGATAGTACTGCAGCATTATTCTGGGTGACAGCGGTACACTGCTCAGGACTACTGTCACACCTGCCTGGACCACATAATAAGAGAGTTCAGCCATGTCTCTTGTCATGTAGTCCATGGAGGTGTGCCCAAGTCATTCACACCCACATGGATACAGAGTGATACTCATAGTTGTTGTGGAGTGCCATGACTGGCTGTGTCATGTTGTGGATGCATGCATGTGATAGATAATTGGCTGTTACCTGCCCCATATTCAACTTAGTGAGTGGGATATGTGTGTGCCTCAGTATTGAGTTATCCATGATCACTGTATTGTGCAAGGTGGTTAGCCTTAGGAGCTTAGGTTGAGGGGCATACTGTGTAGGTTAAATATGTGTCCCTTGGCATGTGCCATGTAGCAGTGTCTGAGAGGGTGTCTGTCTTGCTGGAAAGTCCTGTTTGGGTAAATGTCCATTGAGAGCCTCTGTGAAGGTGGGTGTGTGGCTTTTCACTGTATGTTATGGCTGTCAAAGTGAGTGCAATGGTGAGCTATGTGTTCCACAGGGTGTGGAGCAGGTGTTGATCTTATCCTCTTGACCTGCTAGTCCAGTTTTTGCTGGAGAGTGCATATGTCAACATTGGGTGATATATGGGTAACTCTCACAGGTATGAGTGTTTAGAGTTTAGAGGGGACGTTGTCTGTGTACATTAGGCAGTTGCAGCAGTGCCTCAGAATGGACAAGTGCACCAGGTTAATGGGTGAAAGCACAGAAAATTGCCCTTCAATCATGGCAGGAGGGGTGGACATAACTAGTAAGTACTGGGGCTACTTCTGTGTTGAACGAGTACTGTTGACGGCTCCCAGTGTGCCACACTTCTTGATACAATAACCTGGTGAAGTTCCAAGTCATAATGCTATTTGGAGTGCAAGACAGAAAGAACAAGCAGGATGTAAGGGTGGAACAGAAGGCAGACTTTCTGCCACCTGTAATACTTCACCTCAGCTGTGAAGTTATCATCAGCTTTGGCCATGTGAAAGTTCAGTAAGCACTGTAGTGCGTGCGGTAACTGTGTAACACTATAGTAGACATAACTAAATGGGCAGAAGTTCTAATCCCAATGCTGGCAAGTGTGTGTGTGTGTGTGTGTGTGTGTGTGTGTGTGTGTGTGTGTGTGTGTGTGTGTGTATGTGAATCATGGCTTATACCATTTTTAACTTGTGTACTACCCTTCACACTTCCGCTCACCCAGGTCTAGTAGTCCTGTTGATGTCATCCATCTTAGAAGTACCTTTGGACTAGCTGTAAATGTATAAGTTCTGTGGCATGTCTGATAACTGTGTAGCACTATAGTAACAATAACTAGATAGGTAGGAGTTCTAATCACTCTACGGGCAACTGTTTGGATGTGTTTGTGTGAGAATCTTGTAGTGTACGGGTTACACCATTTTTGACCTGTGTTCTATCCTTTACACTTCCACTCACTCCAGTTTAGTAGTCCTGTTGATGTCATCCACCTTAGAAGTACCTTTGGAATATGTGGAAATGTATAAGCTCTGTGGCATGTCTGATAACTGCATAGCACTATAGGAGAAATACCTAGACAGGCAGGAGTTCAAATTCCAATGCTGGCAACTGTTTGTGTGTGTGTGAGGATCATATCTTGTGTGGCTTATACCATTTTGATGTGTGTGCCATATATGGCTGTTAACCAGCTCTCACTGTCATTACTTTATATAGTGTGGTAACAGCATCTGCCTCACATGCAGCAGGTTAAACCATTGTACAGTCCTCTGTACAGATGTGTCTAGAATATCCATATGTTTGTAACCTATACATGGTTGAAAGTGGTCTGTGTGCCGTACCAATACCCATGTATGTGATATTGTAGCCAAATAAGCCACAGTGAGTATACTGACACATATGGCAGCTTGCGGTATCATACCTGACTGAAACATCATGCTGATATGATGTCTGCCACTCTCACAGGTGGCCAGCCTCATAGGTGCAATACATGAGTCCAGATGCTTGGTTTTACAAGTGAACTGTTCCTGTTATGGGCCACATTAAAGTCTGGAAGAGGTGTAGACTGACATATTGTGGTCCTAATTAGTATGTAATAGGAACACCTTGCATCTTAATAGAGGTGTGTACACAATTTATATCCACTGTATACCACTAATGTGTCACACATGTCCCTACCTTAGGCCATTTGTCCATCACATTTTGCTGGTCTCTGTCCAGACGTCTTGGCACTGACAAGTTGTGAGGTATGCTGCAGGAATGTTGAATTCACGTCAGATAGGCCCCAGTGGTGACCACTTTGATGCAGTGCAGTTAACCCCAGTAGAAGTGAACATGCACAAAAAGCATTGTAGCTATTACATAAAGCAATATAGCTATTACTGATGGTTGTGTGCATGGTGAATTGTATGCCCTTCACATGCCTTGGGTATTGCCAGGCAACAACAGAACAATGCCATACTCACCAGCTTCAGGCTGCTGTCCCATATCCAGACCAGGGGGTCCTATGTAGTTGTGAGAGGGAGTTATTGTCAACAGACTCACATGTGGCCTTGGTACAGGATGGATGCAGCATGTCTGCACATTTACAGTACTAACCCTAATAAGACACAATGTCCTGTCCTCACCGTATATGTGCACCTCTGTGCATTAGAAAACCCCATCCACAACTGCAATCGGATCTGCCACATGGATATAAATACAATAAAGATACAGGTATGTCTGATACATTAGTCTACTAATCCCCACTGTGCCCTTACCTGCACACTTCTCATCCAGTGTGTGTGTGTGTGTGCAACCCACCTCAACAATGCTTCCCTCAGTCTCATGGCTTGTGCATTAGGTGGGTGCCCCAAGGTTAGTGAGGAGCTCCTCGGTGGGTGTCAGTGCGAGCTGGATGGCTGGGCCCCCACCTGTGGCTAGCCGGTCCCTCGCTACAGCAGCAGCCAATTAACAGGCATGGCAGAAGAAGTCAGTGGCCCGATGCTGAACCTGCTCATAAGTTCTGCTGTGCATGCTGGTATCATTTACCCTATGGACCAGACTGTTCCACAGGGTGGTCCTCTCCTGCACATATTCTGCTCTCCATCCAAATAACAGGGCATAATGTCCGATCACATATTGGGTGATGATGTCAGTTTCCCCAACAGAGAATGCTGGTAGGCGAGCCCGCTGCATGTTACCTGGAAGACCTCAACAAGAAAAAGGTCACAAGACCTCATACTGTTGTCATATTGCATATCAACAGTGGATACTACTTGCAAATAATCCACACTACACCATGACTCTCCAAGCTATCATGGTTATAACAGCTTGTATTACACTCCTGGCCCTGAGCTATCTTATTCCCCCCAATGTTGGACACTTGATTGCATAATCCTCTATTCCCATGCATTTCTGTGTAGAGGGCTGACAGTGGCCATCTTCCATGTGGATGGTGTATGGATGGTGGCAGGTCTGTGTTTGACTGTGGTGTGTGATGGAGCTGTGAGCACATGCCTGAATTCATGTAGAAGGCAGACAGTGATGTTATTATGCCCCATGGAGATATGCTGTTGTTGCCATCAGTAGGCAATATGTACATGCTTACCATTGCTGAAGGGAGGAGTGTGGTTGATGTGCATATCCCCCTGTAAAAATGGGGTAGACAGGGTAGTTGCGTTCCCACCTAACCTGTCTGATGCAGGTTGCCTATATTCATTGCATGTGTGTATGAGGTGTTCTTTACCCCAAGTACAGGGTGAATTGTGTTGTTTTCTCTGATTTTGACAACATATGTGGAGACACTGCTGCAATTGTCCTTGGTGGTGTGGATATGTCTGATTTGTAGTCATAGTCAGCCTTACAGGAAGTCACCTGTAAACTTACATGCTTGCTCAGATATAGGTGGACTTGCTTCCAAGTTGTTGCCTGCACCTATGTGTCCCTGTACAGCCAGTGTAGCAACCTATTATGTGATTTGTGTATTGCTGCTGTCCACCAAAGAGGATTACTCTACCTTGGTGGAGGCTGGTTATACAGGTCAGGTACTGCTGAGTCCATATAGTTACAGTGGATATAAAGGGTATTCCCCCCTGTTACAATGCCTGATATTTGTGCAATTGGAACATGACACCAGAATAACTCATTTCAAAATAATTCCCACTTGTAATGTGACATATAGCCTGTACAATTCAATTGAAAACATAACAATCTGATCTCTGGAAACATATGGAAATAATAGCTAGTACAATAAGCCAGTTGAATGAGTGTGCACACCCTTAAACTGATAGGTTATGCATGTACCTCTTGAGATGGTTACAGCATTCATTTGTCTTGGTTTGGACTCATAGCACATCTTCACTTGGCAATAGTTGCTCACCTTCCTAGAAACACCTTTGTTTGTATTTCAATGGAATTGTACAGGTTAGGGGTGACATTCAAGATGAGAAACATTATGAAATTATATTCTGTGGTCTGATTGTCATACAGGACACACACCTGGCATTCCAACAGGGGTGTGTACACTTGTGATATCCACTGTATATAGGTGTTGATGTAGCTGGAAGTGCTAGGCATGGACAGAGAGTCATAACACAGTTGGACACATCTCCAACTACTACCTGATAATCATGCCTACTCTAGTACCCATATCAGTGTTAGGGCAATGCAACAACCAGTAGCTGTACACATTTATGTCTGTTGTATGCACTGACAGCAATATTACACACAAGCAACATGCAAAACCTATGTACCTGACTGCTTGAAACCCATGTGATTAGTTTTTTGTCTTCCATCTGAACATATGCAAACATACATGTGCTCAGGGAATAACTGGTATACATTTCTGTTTTATGTTAGTATGGCACACTGTACATCTGGACAATGGCACACATAAATCATGACAAAAGGGACATCAGTACTGATACTGTATTAATATGGCTGCACCACATATTAGTACGTTGATTACACAATATGGCTTACAGACAGAACTCACACGGTAAGAATAGCGGGCTCCAGGTCCGACTCTAAACCAGTCACAAGTGGTGTCCCGCAAGGCTCGGTCCTGGGACCCCTACTGTTCGGCATATACTTCTCAGAAGTACAGGCAAACACAGGAGGACTATGGCTAACCAAGTTCACCAATGACTGCAAACTGGGAGCCATAATTGACTCTCCAGCTGACACGGACATCCTCCAAAAGAGCTTTACTGAGATGGACACCTGGTGTCAAAGTCATGGCCTCAAGCTAAATGCCAAAAAATACATAGTCATCCCATTTGGGAAAAACAAAACACCCACGAATTACCACATAGGTGGCAGCCCCATTAATACAGAAGAGGT
The DNA here is from genome assembly GCF_019279795.1 of Protopterus annectens. Lineage (NCBI taxonomy): Eukaryota > Metazoa > Chordata > Ceratodontiformes > Protopteridae > Protopterus > Protopterus annectens. The sequence goes on along the minus strand of NC_056728.1, from coordinate 794,156,888 downwards.
AATAAGAGATCTGGGGACCCAGGTAGATACTAATCTCCCCTTTGACAATCTTATTTCCAAAGTAGTTAGGAAATCCTTCTATGTGGCCCATCTAATTACTAAAGGGTTCACATCTAGAAATAAAGAGGTTATAGTGCCCCTCTACTCATCACTCATTAGACCCATCATAGAGTACAATGCCCCATTTAGGATGTACATCACAAAACACTTCCAACAGCTGGAAAGACCACAAAAGTACCTCACCTAGAGGATTAATGGCCTCAAACATATGTCTTATGCAGCCCGACTGAAAAAACTCCGGCTGTACTCAGTGGCATATAGCTTACTCAGAGGTGATCTCTGCCAGACTTACAAAGCCATATCCAACTCAGAATTGATGGACATGGTCCACCTAAAGAAATCCAAGTCACTGTGAGCCACGCACTCTAGTGAGCTAAACCTCACCACAACAATAAATAGAACATGCTGGAGGGATAGATTCCTGTCACAGAGACTTCCCGTGCTTTGGAACAAAATTCCAAATTACATCAGGCAGAGCCCCTCACTAACACTCTTCAAGAGAAACCTTGACAAGTGGATGGGTAACAAAAAAATACACCCCTGGTTTCACTTCATTGGCTCTGCTTGACAGAGGATCAGTTAATTAATCAATGGGGCGGTGAAAGCCGACACACTCTGGCTAGGTTTATAAATGCCCTCGGGCAGATAGCCTAGTACCTTCCTATGAACCTATGAACCTATCTGATAATAAATCAACAAGATTAATAGCACATATAAAACATTAGCACAATATGGCAACAGTTTAATACAGCTCATAGGATTATGTGTGTGTGTGTGTGTGTGTGTGTGTGTGTGTGTGTGTGTGTGTGTGTGTGTGTGTGTGTGTGTGTGTGTGTGTGTGTGTGTGTGTATGTGACATTATTAGCACAATGTTTATGGCATATTAAACGGAATCCAATGCTTTGATGGTCACAGCACACATGCACTGCATTTGCCCATCTGCAATAATACAATGATGGTCCACAACCTCTTTCTCTTTCTTAGAAACTTCCTCAGCTTTGGCCGGCTAAGAACTTGCTGTATTCAACTGGACGTATAAGAGAATTTAAGTACCTTTATCTGCATTTTTTTCAAAAAAATACAGTATTTAAATTGATTTTAACTGTGTTGCAGGAATAATAACTGAACTGGAAGTTAGTCAGTGTTTGCTGAATTTTGTTATTTGCTAGTAATTACATGTGTTGGGGTAGCCACATTCTTTGATTTCCTGTCCTTGCCTATTTAAGTGGTACAGTGTGAAATATTTTCTGCTTAAAAACCTCAGCTTTGGCCGGCTAAGAACTTGCTGTATTCAACTGGACGTATAAGAGAATTTAAGAATCTTTATCTGCACTTTTTTTCAAAAAATACAGTATTTAAATTGATTTTAACTGTGTTGCAGGAATATTAACTGAACTGGAAGTTAGTCAGTGTTTGCTGAATTTTGTTATTTGCTAGTAATTACAGGTGTGGGGGTAGCCACATTCTTTGATTTCCTGTCCTTGCTTATTTAAGTGGTACAGTGTGAAATATTTTCTGCTTAAAACCTCAGCTTTGGCGGCTAAGAACTTGCTGTATTCAAGTGGACGTATAAGAGAAATTAAGTACCTTTATCTGCACTTTTTTTCAAAAAATACAGTATTTAAATTGATTTTAACTGTGTTGCAGGAATATTAACTGAACCGGAAGTTAGTCAGTGTTTGCTGAATTTTGTTATTTGCTAGTAGTTACAGGTGTGGGGGTAGCCACATTCTTTGATTTCCTGTCCTTGCCTATTTAAGTGGTACAGTGTGAAATATTTTCTGCTTAAAAACCTCAGCTTTGGCCGGCTAAGAACTTGCTGTATTTAGCTGGACATATAAGAGAATTTAAGTACCTTTATCTGCAGTTTTTTTTTTTTAAAAAAATACAGTATTTAAATTGATTTTAACTGTGTTGCAGGAATATTAACTGAACTGGAAATTTTGACTCTGCTCTTCAGTTAGTCCCACCCACCGTCCCTGTTTTTGTTTTGGTGTTAATCTTAATGGCCTTGAAACTGCCTGCCCCTCTTGTAAATTTGTGTTTGGATACTCCTTCTGGGCCCATCTCATTTGCTCACTCAACTGAGTGCAGTGAGATCATATTCTGATTTCAGGCACTCCTACTGTGTACAAAGAGAGCATCTGGGAAACAGAAAAAAAAATTTAAGCTTGTTTCCTGCCTTTCCTGTTAAGTGGTATAGACTATTTGTAGGCCTCTGAGCCCCCAAGCCCTTCTGTGTTGGAGGGAAGCCTTCTAGCTTAGTTTTTTTTTTCTTATAACTAGCCAGTTTTCTAGTTTCAGCACTCAAATCTGTTTCTTTGATCTCAGCACTTGTTCAGAAAAAAAAATTTCATCTGCTTTTACTGTACTTGTGTTTCTACCTACTTTATTTTACTTTTGCATCATCTTAAAAGTAATCAATTGTATTTATTACTGCTTGGTGTAACTCATTCTAAGCCTTTTGGTTTAAACACTTGGGCTTCGGACCAGTTGTTTTGCACTGAGAGGGTTTGTGGTCTGTACGGTAGTGGCAGAACAGGTAGCTTACATCCTTCTAGGTTGGGAACTGCTGATTGAGGGCTCAGTGTCTGTTATTCTAAAAGTGTATTAATTCTGGTTTAAGCCCTTGGGCTTTCAGGCCAGTTATTTTACATTAAGAGGGTTTGTGGCCTGCACTCTTGTGGGAGGAGAGGCTGGACTCTGCCCTTCTGAGCTGGGAATTTCTGGTTAAAGGCTTATAGTGCATGCATATCTGAACTGCTTCGTACTGAAGTTGGTGTGCCTTGTTTGCTGTGGCATAGACTGGATTCGGGCCTGCTGGATCTAGCTTTGTTTGTGTAACTTGAGCACTAATCCAGGCATTCTCTAAAGTACTCAATTGCATTTATTACTGCTTGGTAGTAACTTGATTAAAGTGTAGCTATCATTCTAAGTCTTTTGGATTAAGCACTTGGGCTTCAGACCAGTTGTTTTACATTAGGAAGGTTTGTGGCATGCACTGTGGTGGCAGGACAGGTAGCTTTCATCCTTCTAAGTTGGGAACTGCTGATTGAGAGCCTAGTGTCTGTTATTCTTAAAGTGTATTAGTTCTTGTTTAAGCACTTGGGCTTCAGGCCAGTTATTTTACATTAAGAAGGTTCGTGGTCTGCACTCTTGTGGGAGAAGTGGCTGGACTCTGCCCTTCTGAGCTGGGAATTTCTGGTTAAAGGTTTATAGTGCCTGAATATTTGAACTGTATCTTACTGAAATTGGTACACCTTGTTTGCTGTAGCATAGACTAGATCCAAGCCTGCTGAATCTAGCTTTGTTTATATGCTTGTTGTTTGTTTGCTTGTTATTTCCCTGGAATGCTAATTCCACCTAATACGTGCCTTCTCAGTGCTTCTGTGGATCACTAGTGATATCTGCATTGCTTACTGTACTTATTTCCTTGTTTCACTTGAAAGAAAGTTACTGTTTGTCATTTTTGCATTTAAGTTACCTGTAACACATTGCACTTAAGTTACCTGGCACTTGCTCACTAAAGCAATTATATAAGTCAGCACTAAAAATTAAAAGCACTACACCCTCACTCCCCACTGGCCCTTGTTTTCAATTATTAAGGAATTCCCAAAATTATTCTAGCATGTCCAAAGGTCAGTTGTCAATCTCCTCTCCAGTCCAGCTGGTGAATCTGGGAATCTTGAGGCAATGTTACAACTGCCTCATGTACACAGACAACCCTCTCCTCCTCCCAACAAATTCCAACACATGTGAGAGATGCAACCATATAGCCAAACTGGAGGTTAAGCTCTCTCAACTCAGTACTGGCATAACCAGTCAGTAGGAGAAGGAAACCACACTCGCTACAATTCCAGTCTCACATAGACCTACCACGACAGCAAACCAAAGACATAATCACACAAAAACATACTCTGAGGCTCTAAATAAAGATCTGCCTAAGCAGCAGAGACCTCCAAAGCAGACACCCAAGCAACCGCTACCCCAAAACAAAACACGTGCAACACATATCTCACAAAGCCAGTGTGCCGATCAGTCACAGCCCTTAAGACTAAACAACACACCTGATACACTTGTAATAGGTGACTCTATCATCAGGCACACTGACGTCCCGCTCACCAGGCTAAACAAGGAGAGGGTCACGGTGAGCAGCCTGTCAGGCGCTAGGATCCACCACATAACACAAGCACTCAGGTCACGCCAAGGCAAGTACAAATATGACTCAGTCATTGTCCATGCTGGTGTGAATGACCTGAGACGTACCTCCCTGGACTACATGAAAAGAGACATAAAGGAGCTCTCTGAGCATGTAGCCCAGGCCGGTATGACCCTGACCTTGAGTAGCATCTTACCCTCACCAAGAATGATGCCAACAATATGAAGACAAGATGATCAATTTAAACAATTGGCTTAAGTACTGGTGTCATTCAAAGGGGATCCGATGCCTGTCAGCTTGGGATGATATGCTCGACAAGCCACGATGCTTCACTAGGGACAGCTTGTACCTGTCACCCCTAGGCTTTTGGATATTGGCAAAGGCTCTTGCTACCCCCATAGTGCCTTTTTTAGGCAAGGCTCAAAAGACAAACACACCTCCATAGGTATCACAAGGGATAAGAAACTAAGAGTAATGCTACTCAACGCCAGAAGTCTAAACATCAAGATGCATGCACTCAAAACTCTCCTTAGCTTGGAGAACATCGATATCTGTGCAGTAACAGAAACCTGGTTCAGGGCTCCCGAGAGCACAGCAGTACTACCAGGTTATACCTCATACCATGCTTTTTGGCCCCAAAACTTGGGCCGAACCACAAAAGGAGGGGGAGTATCGATATTCATCAAAGATACCCACACCTCCAGGTTGGTGGCAAAGCACGAAGCATCAGAGACTATCCATGTGCAACTAACAGTGGGTAAAACTGCCTTCCAGTTTATAGCCTGCTACAGACCAACCTCCCAAACCCAGGAACCTCACTGGGCCTTCCTGAGAACACTGAAAAATATGAAGGTCTCTTCAAACACCATTATATTGGGCGACTTCAACTACCCAAACATAGACTGGGAGCATTACTCTAGCTCCAACACCCTAGCCCAAAGGTTCCTAGAATTTATAAACTCAAATGCTATGGAACAACTTGTTACCACTCCCACAAGAGGGGAAAATATACTGGACCTGATCATCACCAACATGGGGACTCTATGCTCCAGACCAGAAGTGTATCCCTCACTGGTAAGATCAGACCATAAACTAATCTCACTGGATATTCACATCCTGACCCGACCCCCTGCCCAGAAAACCACAGTGAAAAACTTCTCTAAAGCAAATTTCACACTCCTCAAAACTGAGGTGGAATCCTTCAAAGCCCCTGGGCTTGTGGAAAATATGGCCCAGACCGCAGAATCCTTTATAAACGCATTCTATGAACACCTTCAGGAATGCATGGATCATGCGATCCCAAATAAAACCAAGACCCAATCCTCCAAAGGCAGACGTCCTGTCTGGTGGATCCCAGCCATAAACAATCTATACAATAGAAGGAGGAAGCTACTAAATGATAGAGCAAAATCCCAAAATGGAAGGCATCACTGATCAGTATAAGCAAAAAACTACGGGCACTCATAAAATTGTCTAAGGCCAACTTCAAGAGAAAAATTGCACAGGACATTAAGGATAATCACAAGGCTTTCTTTAGTTATGTTAGGAACCTGGGTGGTAATTCCCAGATATGCAAAGAATTAGTCCAAAATGACAAAAAATACACTGAACCCACAGACATTGCCAACATCCTAGCTGACAGGTTCAGCGCAAACTCCCCCCCCCCCACCAAAAGGGCAAATATCTATACCAGCAGAGTGCTGCCCCCCTGACATCTCAGATGCTCAGGTAAGAGCCGCCCTTTCCAAAGCAAAAAACACAGCATCAATGGGACCAGACGGTGTCCCGGGCTGCGTCCTACATGAATTCCAAGAAGAGCTAAACCCAAACATAAAACTACTGTTCAATCTCAGCCTTACTACAGGATATGTGCCCAAAGAGTGGCGTACAGCAACACTGGTTCCTCTCCATAAAGGTGGTGCCTCAACGGATCCTGGAAACTATTGCCCCATAAGCCTGACTAGCTTGGTCTGCAAAGCTATGGAAAGGATCATCATGGACCTCATAAATAAAGATATTGGGGACCTACAGACACTGGATCCTACCCAGTTTGGCTTTGTTAAGGGCAGATCCTGGTTGATTTCTTTGAAACAGTCACCAAGGTCATTGACGAGGGGAAGGTGGTCCACACAGCCTACCTGGACCTCACAAAAGTCTTCGATACAATACCCCACTCGGGCATTATAGATAAGCTCACCAGCTTAAATATAAACCCCTATGTCACTAGATGGATTGCAAACTGGCTCAAGGACAGAACCCACATGGTTAGAATTGCTGGAGCCATGTCAGACTCCAAACCAGTTACAAGTGGTGTCCCACAAGGCTCAGTCCTGGGACCTCTCTTGTTCGGTATATATTTCTCGGAGGTACAGGCCAACACGGAAGGACTGTGGCTGACCAAGTTCGCAGATGACTGCAAACTGGGTGCCATAATCGACTCTCCAGCTGACACAAGCATCCTCCAAAAGGGCCTCATAGAAACAGACAACTGGTGCCAGAGCCATGGCCTCAAGCTAAATGCCAAAAGTGTATAGTCATCCCCTTTGGAAAAAACAAAGTGCCCACAAATTACCACATAAGTGGTAATCCATTAAGTACAAAAGAAGTAATTAGGGACCCGGGGATCCAAGTTGATAGCAATCTCTCATTTGACAACCACATGGCCAAAGTGGTTAGAAAAACATTTTATATAGCCCACCTAATCATGAAGGGATTCACATCTAGATCAGGGGAGGTCTTCGTGCCTCTTTACTCATCCCTCATCAGGCCCATAATTGAGTACAATGCCCCTTTTGGGATGTACCTTACCAGACACCTGCAGCAACTGGAAAGACCCCAAAAGTACCTCACCAAGAGGATCAAAGGGCTCAAACAGATGCCATATGCTGCCCGGTTAAAGAAACTCCAGCTCTACTCAGTGGCATACCGCCTGTTCAGAGGCGATCTGTGCCTGATGTATAAAGCCATGTCCAACCCGGAATTAATGGACATGCTGCACTTCAGAAAATCCAAATCCCATCGAGATACGCTCGAGAGACTTGAACCTCAGCACTGAAATAAATAGGACATGCTGGAGGGACAGATTCATAACCCAGAGGCTCCCTTCACTCTGGAATAAAATCCCAGTCCAGGTTAGGCAGAGTCCCTCATTGACTCTCTTCAAGAGGAATCTTGATGAGTGGATGGGAGATCGTAGGTTTACCCCAGGTATCACTTCTGTGTCACTGTTAGACAGAGGCACAGTATACTAACCTCGAAAAAGGGCATAGCAAAATAAATTTAAAATGGGTGGCGAAAGTCAAACACATTCTGGCTAGGTTTATAAATGCCCTAGGGCAGATAGCCTAGTATGAACCTATGAACCTATAATAACTTATGTAAAATTATGACCAAAGTATTAACATGTATGTACATGATCATAATTTAATAACCTGACATCAAATTCATTCTTACCTTCAAAATGTCATGGTAAAACAAATACAGCATTCCATCATATACTATGGAAAGTGCCTGAAGTGAAGATTAATGCAAATCTGTTGAAATTATGCAATTTGAAATTGAACAATGAATTCTTAATTGAATGTTTAACTCACAAGTGGGTCCATAACGGGCTGAGGTTGTGGAAGTTCCCCAGAGGTAGTATTTGTGATTCAGTGTTGTATACTGACTTTACATCTATGTTTGACAGGCATGACTGTGAGCTTAAGATGGTGTTGATAAAAGAGAATGTCAGGCATATGGATTTACTTAAGGATGACTTGGAAATGTTGGATATCAGCATCAAAAATAATTTATTATTTGACTTTTATAGAGATAGAAATGTCGACATTTAAAAAAAAAAGATAAATTATGCAGTGATATTGTCAAAAAGAAACAGAAGAAGTTAGAGTGTGATACTATGTTTTTTTTAAATAATTTAGCTTACCCTTTCCTAAAAATAAATCTAAAAGTGGTAGCAATCACTTGAACATGGAGCAGGCCGAGGATGAAGGGTACTGTGGCCATGGATCATGGGGGTGGATATTTGGTGAGTGTCCTTCAATGTTACTCCTAATTCAGATGTTGCAACTCACAACCCTTTAGTGTTACCCCCACCCCACCCCCGAGGAAATTTGAGAGGTTAGTCCACAAGCAATTTGACATGGAGGAGCCTTCACAGGATTATTTTTACCAGTCCTTAGGGGGTAAACCCTAGGAGAAACTGGGAAAAGAAGGGGGAAGAGATGAAGAGCAAGAGGCAGGTGGAGGCAAAGGAAATAACATCTTGACTCTTGGGGTATGAAGATATTCAAAAAGGAATGTTTTTTATATAGATGTCACGGCTACATGGTTTTCAACTATAGTAGGTTGGACATTTTTGATGTTCATTTTAACCTCTTTGAAAAGAGTTTTACCTTTGTTCACTATTTCATTGATGATGTAAAAGATGCCCTTGTGGAGCTCAAAGTCTTCATGAGGAAGCTAAATCTAGCTAGCCTCTAGAAATAATGATTTAGTGTTGAAAGTTTCCACTCCAGGTGATGAGCTTAAAAAAAAGAGGGCTTTTAACTTTTCTTTTATCCCCTTAATTCAAACATTTGAAAGAGTTTGTGAGAGGGAAATTCATAAAATGTTTAATTCTAGGAAAAAGTATGTTTATGCTAACCCGGGCATTCAAGAGAGGAAGTTAGTTAGGGTTCTATCCAATGATGATTCGATTCATATCATGAAATCAGACAAGGGTGGAGGCACCATTATTATGGATTCCATTGACTGACTATTCCAGTAAAATGTTTGAATTGTTACACAAAGAGTGAACATATGTTTAGGTTTCAAAAGAAGAAATTGACCTTACATACAAAAAAATTGATTTATTCCTTTATGATTGTCTTATGCAGGGCATGCTTGGTCCTGATCTGTATAAGTTTTTATATGTGAGGAACCTTTTGATCCCTTCCATTTTTGGGACACCCAAAGTCTACAAACACATTAATAATCCTCCTCTTGGACTTATTGTGTCTGCACAAAACTCTAAAATGTATTCTTTAGCTGTGAATGTTGACAGACATTTGAAGTCATTTAATTGTATGTTCCAGACATACTGAGAGATTCCTGGGATATTTTGTCTGCGGTAATAGTTCTTTATGAAAGATGAATTTAAGTTTTCTTACTATAAAAGTCATGGAATGATTTTCTAGTATTTCCCACATGGTGAGGATTGGAACTTATTCAGAGAAGCTGTGTTATCCTTTGAGGTTTTAGAAGCAGTCGAAGTTGTATTCCTAGTGATTTTTGTGGAAGTTGTTGTTCTTAGGAACAATTTCATTTATTTTGAGGGTGAATACTACCAACATCTCAAAGTAGTGGTTATAGGGACTGTATGTGCCCCTGTTTGTATCAACAGTATTATCTGGAGAAGGGAGGCAGAGTGATTGCTTACACTGAGTTTTTCTGCTTATTGGTCTTTTTATGCCAGGTTTCTGTATGATATTTTTACTTTTTGGAGGGACAACATTAACAAAAGTGTCTACTTTCATTAGTTACATTAACCATTTTTTTATTAACTTACACCCACACTCTGGATAGTGTTAACTACTTAGATGTTTGCTTTATGAAGGTTGACAATGGTTTCACCTCCAGTATCTATAGGAAGCCCACTTACTCAAATTCCCTCTTAAATTTTGAGGCTAATAATGTCGTTCATGGAATTCATAAAAGTGGACATTTTGAACTTGCTATGATCTTTAGCTTTGGAGTGGACTCTGTCACCATTACGAAGTTAATTAGAAGAAACTGGACAATGCTGAAATCCAATGACAACCTAGCTGCAGTTTTGGACTCTAATCCCTTATTTAATTACAAAAGAATAATGAATTTAAAATATAAATGTAAAATGGCTGGTAATGTAATTGAGAAAGGTATTGATGGGTTTGGAGTATTTGGCACTAAAAGATGTGGAGACTGTAAGCAATGCCAATACATCTTAGAAAAATACATTGTGTGTATTAAATATATGGGGAATTATTTTATCCAGGTTGTATTGCATAGCTAATTGTTCAGCCTTAGGGTTGGTTTATGTGGCTGTATCAGTAATGCATGTCTTTTTACACTGGTAAGACTTAACTACCCTGGAGAAAAATGATGTATGAGCATTGTTATGATGTTGTTAAAAAGAATGTGAACAATGCCCGGTTTAGACATTCATTGGTTTGGTGTGGATGAAATAAGTTTGGACTTGGGTATACTGCGTTGGAGAAAGTAACAAAAAATCCAGGATGGGGACCATGGGAATGTAATTTTGAATACCAGGAGTTGATATGGCATCTCAGGTTGAATGCCACAGATTCCCCAGGGTTGAACAATCGTATCTCTTCAAATAGTATACTTAAGCTGCCGGCAGCAAAATTATAATGAGTGTTTTTACAACAGACTGATTTACTAGATTATATTATTTGTGTTTAATTTCAATTGGATTTCTCATTTATTTATATAGAGTTAATCTGAATGAATTTAAGTTATATGTGTGCTTTACTACAATTGCAATGGCACTGGTTGGTCATGTTGTGACATAATTGTTTTAATGTATTTTAAGATTTTCTTTAATTTTGCTTCAGTTCTGATGAAGTTCCAGTACTGAATGAAAACACTAAAGTAAATATCATTAAAACGTGTTTTTTTATGTTTTCAGTATTTAGTTGTCTTATTCAGGCACCTATATTTGTTGCAGACATTCGTTGTGTTCTGGAGGCCCTAGGACTGTGTTTTTTGTTTCTCAAAAATGGAAATTGGATATGTTTATCTATAAGTAAATGTTGAAGTTTTGTCTTATAATACAAATAATGAAATCAAACACTCAAGTGTGTACCAATGACTTTATTGCCATTGCTGTGATTCAATACAAAACTGATTAATTTGACATGTACTATTTTCACAAATAACTGTATCAGTGCACTGTAATATCGTGGCAACATAAAGATGCATCTGTGACAGTACTATTTATGTCACCATGACAGAACTAACTGCAGGCAATGCTTATATAGAATATCGTCTGAATTTTATTGTAAGCATTATGCATTGCTCAATATCCCAGTAGTATATCTCAGCTGGAACTGTTATAATTACAGCACAGTTTTCCAAGTTAAAAATGCTTTACTGCTAGAACACTGTGATATTACCCTGTGATTGGTACTTGCTTGTTATCAGCAAGGTAGCAAAACAGGAATGAAATTATAATGTAGAATGCATAATTTCTTAGGTCAGGTATTGTGCTGTTAATTCACAAATTTTTGATTGCTTGAATACTTATGACTGTGTAACACATTCATTGAATAATATTTCATAGTTTAACATGTTCTCACTGTAATTGTAATAACCATATTATTTACAGACATGATGTCAGAAGGCCTCAGTAGGTCTTTATCTGCAAAGTGCTTCAGCAGACTTCCTCCTAACCATCAGGACTATTCCCTTCATCCCTTTCTACACCTTAACTATGACATCTGTAATAGCTCCCTTTATTACAGCTCAACTACATATCTGAGGATTGCCATCAAATGTCGTCAATAACCTCCAAGAAGAACTACATTTGCACATACATGAAATGTCATCTACAGTCTGATTTCTGAGTGGACTCTATACTACTCCTCTGTACTGTGGATTTTTTTAAATTTTATTTTTAGTTAAGTTGTTAACTGGATAGGTGGACTTGTTCAAGGACCACTTTCAGTGATGACTTAGGTCACCAGGCTTAACACAGTAAACAAAGTATACCTATGACACTTAAACATCATATGCATTAAATGAATTTCAGACATTAATTGTTCAAATACATCAAGCAAACTATAATTTCCAACACTCGAAGCTCAATATTAACAAGAACAGACAAAAGGGTATAAAACAGCCAAGGACATACATAGATATGTGCAACAATAATCAATGCTAAGTAATGAAACATGGAATAGAGCTAAGTAGCAGGATGGAACATGCTGTACTGTTTGGTCCGCTATTAACACATAAAAAAGCAGATATGTGGTATAAAATAACAATAAAGCATTTTTGGTTTTGCAGTGCTAAATCAAGGAATAATTATCCTGCATTCTTGAAATAGTTAGATTTATTTTATTTATCTAGGCTGGACCATTGCGTCTTTCTGTGAAGTATAAGAGGTGTAATATTACTGACATCATCAAGAATGGCACTCCAAAAGGTTGGTGCTAGCCTAGAAAAGGCATTGTTAGTAGTAGATAGAAAATAAAAGTCTGAAAAATGGTATCTGACTATCTGTTGGCCATATACGTCACTGGGTAAATTGTCCCTTTTTGGGGGGTGATCTGGGAGCTCTATATGGTTATGTGACTTGCATAGAGTTACACAGTAGACAAATGAAATGTAGAAGGAATCAAACCCTTACTTAACCCAAACACAGGAATAATAGCTCATAATGTTAATCTTCTCAGCTAACTGCCAGAATCCTAAGGTATATGCTTGTTCCTTATGAAATAGTAAGAAGTTTAGAGGAGGGCTATATCTATTTTGAGACAATTTAAAGGTGAAAGTATTTAAGAGATGATGGGCTCTGGCTGAAACCAGAATCCATTTTTTTGAAACTGTTGTGCAGTGATGCTCCCTGTTGTTAAAGTGAGCAAATATAAGCACGATGTTTTCTCTGCTTTAAAGAAGAACATTGTTTTAAGAAGAAAGCAATGAAATCATTGCAAATCTACATCCTAGCCTGGATATCAGTACTTTAGTAAGTAATGATTGCCTCTCCCCCACTATAAGCACGTTAAGAATTAATGCAGGAGGCTGCACCCAGGCACATGCATGGTGTGGCAGCTCTGGCATGGAGCTTTTCCCCATATGCCTTTATAAATGATGTTTGGAACAGGTAAATTTGTCGTGGGACATCTTTAGTGGGAAGGGGAGGGTGTAGTTGTGTGGTTGGGGAAGGTGAGATAGAAAGGTTAGGTAGACAAGGCAGGCTGTATAAGGAGAGTAGGCAAGAAAGGGTTAATTAGTGGAAGGATGAAGGGAGGAAGTGAGGTATAGAAAGGGGAGGGTCTTTATGACTTTTGGGGTGGGGAGTTTGCTGTGGGTATTCACATTTTGGTGTGATTTTGTTGCCTGGCCATCCCTTCCCTTTTTTGTTTTATTATGGAACTAATGGGTGTTGGAGATTGTTGATGTTTTGATAGGAGTGAGGCCCAGGGGCGAAGAAGAGTTACAGACTTGCCCCTCTTCTGTTCTCCCATTAGTGTATAACTGGAGGAAGGAATTTTAGAGTGGTGGAAGCAAGTGTGTGGATGCTGCATGGATGGAAGGAGGTGGAGGTGAGCAGTTTTAACACTGCCTTAAAGTGTGAGGATAAGTGAGCAGATGGAGAATGCTGCTTATTCCAAGGGAGAGTGTTGGTATGCTGCCCTTATGGATGGTCATTTAATGTTTTATCATTGCTCAATGAAGACTTATGTTTAATAAACTTGATGCATTCATTTTATGTAAAAACAATAAAGGTTGTCAAAGGTCCTTTGGTGTTCGGTGTCTTTATTAAAGTGGAATGTGACAAAGTGCTAATTTGCTAAGAGTATTGCCTACAGTTGAAATATAAATATCTAGATTGTTAAATTTTAAGTAGCTACTGCTGTCTTGTGTTTGGATTATTTTACTTTGTGCCTTTTTCTTGATTCTGTTATTTTTATTCCTGCAATAGTGATGGGAATACGTTTCTAGGCATTATGGCAACAGATGTGAATATCTCACTAGACTTTGCTGCAATTAAACAATCTATAGAAGAGCTGACAAATTTAATGAAAGTCACTTCCTGGGATATTACAACTGTTAATTTAAGGAAGTGATGGGCACACATGATAAATGCTTGGAACACCTGAACAGCATCCTATTAGATCAGCAACTGGAACTATGGCATCACGCAAAAAACAGTTCAGCTAAAGAGAAGAGATTGTGGATCTTAGGTCCCATGCTAGGCAGTTAGAATTAAAGTTGGAGAAATTGAAGAACAGATCCAGGTGAAATAATCTGAGAGTAATTGGATTAGTGAAATGTGTGGAAGGTGTGGGCACGTGTGTTGCTAGAGGTATAAGTCTGTATTTTATTGAAGGTGGACACCACCCATTATTGAACATGCACAAAGGATAGTAACGAACATCCAAAGCCAATGCACCCCATGCATTCAATCACTAAATGCTTAGATTCTAAGGACAGGGAAAGCATCCCAAAAGTTGCTAGAGAGCAAGCTAATAACTTAAATGTTGTCTGGTCATCTGGTGCATATTGTGCATGCTTATAGTGCTGCTTTGTTCTCTCTGGTCATCTGGTGCATATTGTGCATGCTTGTAGTGCTGCTTTGTTCTCTCTGGTCATCTGGTGCATATTGTGCATGCTTATAGTGCTGCTTTGTTCTCTCTGGTCATCTGGTGCATATTGTGCATGCTTATAGTGCTGCTTTGTTCTCAAACAGAAAAGCAATGGCTGCACAAGGGAAGAAGGTAAGTTGACCCCTTAATTTATGATGAGGCCAATTAATCAAGGTGTTGTGAGGCAAAGACTTTTTGAGTCATAAAGTGCTAAAACAACCTTGTTGGGTGCTTCAGGCATGTCGACTAAGGTGACTTCTTCAGCAGGAGAGAGTGTGAACTCAAGAGTTGGATTTAACAGCTGTGGAAATTCATGAAATGAAGAATTCCTCATTGAACTCTAACCCTAAGACAATTTCAAATGACTAATATAGTCATGCTCTGAATTACATTTGTATTATTTATATGCTAAATAGATGTCTGATTGATTGATGTAATGTTTTGACATCTAACCTACTTGCTCTTTTTGTATTAAGATGTTCCTTTATTATATCAATCCATTTATTTGCAGATATGGATTTTGTTTTGACAGCAATGCTTTTGGGTAGTTTCACCGAACAATTTATGCATGGCAAATATGGTTGTGGTCATGGGCTTTTTTCCCCTCCAGGGCACAAAAGAATGTTGCTTGTTTGCATGTAACATGTTGATTGGTTGGTTATGTGTTATTTTACCTCTAATGTGCAGCTACAGGGGGAGATCAAAATCTGAACTGGGCTTTTCTGCATTGTGGTTCATTATATATGGTTGTGGCATAAACAGTATTCACACCATTGTGTGCCTTGTCCTTTGTAATCATTTTTAGATTGAAATTACTGCAGTCAATTTGGTAAAGTGACTTCAGAAGAGCATGTGGGCATGATAAGTTCTTGTACTTTTCTGGATTTAAGTTATTTCAAATACCAAGGGGTTGATGAGAGCAATTTGGGGAGGAATCTCACTCAAGATGTTTTGAGTATGGTGACAGCAGCAATTCCTAATGTAAAAGAATTAATGTGCTGACCAAACAGAACGTTGCAATGTCTTTGCAAAGGAGAAAAATAATTATATTAGCTTTTTTTTGCAGGAAATATAACTAAAGTCTCCTTTACCTTATTTAAAAAAGTGGTGGAAAGGGGGAATACTTCATAATTGTCTCTTCTGGGCAAAGACAGGTGTTGTAATCTGTTTGCACTCTTCTTTGGGCTTGAGAATTAAATCTCACATGGCGGATCAGGTAGGTCGATGGGTGTTGGTTATTGTGGATACCAAATTCATCAGCTGATAAATCAGTTGCTGTTAGGGACCTTACAGAGATTCAGATGATGTTTAGTGAGCCATGGTTGAGCAGCTGCAATTTTATCATATTCGGTGTTATATTATGACACTTGTTGGGAATTTCAGCATTTTGCTAGAATCTCAACCATTACATAGCACCATGGAATCACTAGTCTCATTGGATGCATGTCATATATTACACCCAGAATCCTGTAAATACGACTGCTAGTAGGACTTATTTAGTGTTACTTTCTTTAAGGTTATCTTCAGATGTGCTGGGGACTCAGGGTTATTCAAAGACTTCACTTATAAGTTCTCCACACTCAAATGGCTGCTGTAGACAAAATCCAGGATAAAATCAGTTATGTTAGATGCTGAATAAATGTCCACAAAGAGGTCGTATGCGACAAAATATCCTTATGAATCAAGTAGTAAAGAAGATTTCTCCAAAAGCTTTATTGAACCAATACTATGAAGCGCTTTTCGTCCCACTAATAGTGGGACTTCTTCAGACAAACAGATTCTGACAAAAACTAAGGTTTAGATACTGATTTTGGCGCCAAAAAGGTGCCATTGCTAGGTTACAGTTCTGTGCTTCAATTAGTTAAAGGTATAGTGTCCTAACAACTAGTGAGATGAGTCTATGAATGAATTTAAAACAAAATCAACAAAACTTCAGAACCATTAAAAAGATTAAAAGCATCGCTAAGATGTCATTATTACAGTATCTAAATATATACTAAATATGAAACAAATATAAAAATATATAAAGTATATATACTAATACAAATCACATCTATATGTTACTACATGTTTCAGACTAAGGAATGAGCAGTAAAAAACAAAAACCAGTATGTACAAAAGTTGCTCAACTTGAGCACTGAATACATATATAAGTAAATCACATCAAAGAATCGAGTGGTTACAAAAAAGAAAAAATGTTGTTGTGGGAAATTGCTATTCAAAGATGGTACAAAGTCACATTAGAACTACAATAGTCTGATCAAAATCCCACCTAAAACACATACCTAACTACAAAGTCTAACAAAAGTCATAAATATATGTTCAGGACATACAGTGGCACCTGAACAAAGAACTATCAAATAGTGCAATTAATGTAGTCAGGTCATGTAGAAAGCATGTGTATTGTAATTGTAAAAGAAATATGGTAAAAGTATATATGCTAACATGTCAACAATAGATTTAAAATCAAAGAGCAACTAGTAAACCTGTATGAAGGTAAAATGCAAGGTTACTTAGGACAAATTACTCCATAAGTGTGCGGTAATGTACAGAAATTCACTCCAAAAACAAAGCAAGCACCCCCCCATTGTGGTATATGCCAACGTCTTAGGCTTCTCAGGTTCATCTCATATTATAAGATAGTAGTAATGAGAAGCCTGGGGGGGCATTGGCATGGCACCTAATCTGCCAAAAAAGTTAAAGTACCAAAAAACTTTTTTAGTACCTCCTTCCAGGTCAGGTGGGTCCTGTATCAAATGCTTTAAAGTTGAAATATTGCTAATTTTTTCAATTATATGTTTGTTGTGTGTGTTATGTTTGTTTTCTTTTCTTTTTTTTTTCTTTTAGATGCTCGTAGATAATAATTTCCTACCAATTTTCCTAAATTTTTTAAATTAAATAAATAAAATGACTGACACAAATAAAAATACTTTTGTTTTGACTTGTTTGAATTTATATTTTTGTTGATATATCATATATTCCTGACTATGAATGTCTGCCCTGTAATCATATGTGCACATATGTGCATAATATTGCACTGATTGCATAATACTCACCTCTGTGTGTGACACATTGTTTTTGTTTTTGTAATATCAATTTCTCCTTTTTTTTTTTTCAGACAATTGACTTAGATGGTAATTTTTTACTCAGACGCCCATCAATTAGATATGATGTTCCAATTTTATTAATGATGAGAGAAATAAAGTTACTGTCTAAGCTATAGGGAGTAATAAAAGAAACATTAATATACATGGATTCACTAGTACTTACAGGAACGGGTACTTGATTCAAGGCATTAAGAATCAGCATATAGGTACCTGCTTCTCTTTTTAATCCAACCTCAGACATAACTTCATCAATAAGGTGTTTAGGATAACCTCTCATGGTAAACCTAGAACACAAAAGTCTACATTCACCATGAAAGTCATCGTTCCTTGATACCATTCAGGCCGCCTGTACAAATTGACCTTTTACAACAGACTTTTTCTGATAAAGGGGATGTCAGCTTGAATAGTGTAATAAAGTATTAGAATAGGTATCTTTCCTGTGAATGTTAGCATAGTAAATTTTGTTTTTAAGGTCCTTCCTTAAATCTACATCTAAATAACTAATCCTGTGTCTATTGAAGTTGGATGTGAAAGTTAGAAAGTTAGAACTAGAATTAAAAAATTATACTAATTCATGTGCTGTATCTTCATTCCCTACGATTAGAATAAAGATATCATCTAAAAAGCGTGTATAGTACCTGATCTTATTCGTAAGGTCATGATTTCTACTTGTTATATCCTGTTCCCAATAGGCCATGACTAGATTGGCGAAACTAGCGCCGCAAGGTGAACCCATGGCCACCCCTATTTTTTGTAAATAAATATTGTTATTGAAGGTAAAAAAATTATAGGACAACACTTAATCAAGCATTTGTTCAACTAATTCTACCTCAATTGTAGGTGCTTGATGCTTTCTCAACATATAACTAACATATTCAATACCTTCTGTGTGTGGTATACATGTATATAAATCTTGGCGTTCACAAGTACAGGGTAATTTTGTCTTCTGGTTTTTGTTTTCACTTGTTTGTTTCTTTTTGCATTTGTTATTCAAAGACTTCTCAGACCATTCTTTGATTTACAATGATATAGTTATCAAGGGAGGCACATGGCATTTGCTTATGTGGAAATTTGACCTTTTATGGATTATAAATCACAATAGATATACAGTTATTTGGGACTGGATAGGTAAGTCTTTCAGGAGAATTTGAAAGCAGGTTGGTGTCCAAGGGGGAGGTGGATTTCATTTAAGGAGGCAGTGAGGCTATTTTGTCAGAATATTTATATTTATAGAGTCCATAATTATCTATAACTACAGCAAAACCAGAGATGGTTAAAAGATCAAAAGAAGTTAGAGAACAGCTAAAAGTTCTCTCAGTACAGAAATAATATTACTTATACAAAAATCAGAATGTTGATAGAGACATGTAAGTTTAATGAGCTTCAAGCTTCAAAAGCTTCAGTATAACTTTAATAGAAAAAGGTCCTTTGTTGAGAGAGTCCAAAGAGGTAACATCTCCTAAGGTACTTGGCCAGCTATATCAAGAGTGCAATATGGGTTTGCTGGTATATGGTCTGCATGACAAACACAGAAGGATTATTAACAGCTCTCTGAGTATTAACAGCCTCTTTTATGAGGGATATAGCAATAGACATGTTTCAGATATTCCAGTTTCATATTCAGATTGTGTATTTTTTCCATGTCCGGTTCAGGTTAAGGAATTTATCCTTAGTGATAAGATGCAACTGGCTGAAACATTCTCACTGGAAGAAACTGAAGGTACAATAAGGCAGCCTATAACTGATAAAGCAGTGGGCCATTGATGGCTATAAATGGCCTAACACCTGGCTTTTATAGGACATATGGAAAAGCTCTGTTAATTCTTATTAAGGAGTATTATGCTTTTGCAGAAAAGAAAGGACAATTTCAGGGTATTCCATTAGGGCCATGTTTTTTTCTCCTACTTAAACTAGAGAAATATAAATTCTAATAACCCAAAAGAATGAAGACAATTGTGGATGTAAACAATTATTAATTCTGTATGACTAATTATTGACCTATTTATTTACTGGGATGGAAACCAAGATCTATGGGAGGATTGTGGCTAAATTCCTGGAAAGTATACTAACAAAGTTTATTCGATAGAATAAGGAGGACTTTTATCTTGTGAGGTTTTGTTTGAATAGCGAATGGCAGGAATAAGATTATGCAATCCCACTTGTGCTTTATTGGTTTTCAAAAGTCATTTCATAGTATAGAGTGGAACTTTATTTGAGCATTATTAAATAGGATCGGCTTTCCTTACCATTTATAAAATGGTATCAGTTATTATACTTCCACACCACACTGTGCTTTCATACTAATATTTATTATTTATCTCCATTAATAGTATAAAAAAGAGTATGAGACAAGGGTGCTCCTTATCTCCTTTATTGTTTATTCTAGCCATGTCTGCCTTTGATGAACTCATGCAATTTTGAAATGTAGGTGATGCCATTACAATTCAAAACTCAAGCCATATTCTGACCTCATGGTTTACTAATGATTGAGTAATGCGGTTAACTAACCTTATTAAAAGTTTGCCATGGGTGTTGGTGTCTTTTGATGAATTTGCCAGCATCTCTGGTCTTAAATGTATTTTACAAAAAACTCATATTTTTTCCACTCATGAAGTCTGCAAAGGAACAGTTTATAAGCTGGGATTAGTCACTGCTAATTTACATGTGTTTTTTGGGCAGTCATTGAATGGTAGCATGTAAGAGCAAGGCAAACGCACAAACCTATTTGTTTTCATATGAAATTCCATGATTTATGTTGGGTCTGTGTCAAGTAATTGAACTTCCAGAAGTTCGAACACTAGAAGTTCGAATGGGGAAGTTCGAAAATTGAACATGTCGAAGCCGCGGAAATCCGAATTCTTTCCCAGGGAAAGAATTAGGTTGGCTGTTTCTGCTGCTTTGACATTTTCTCCAATGTGGTGCGAAAGTTACAGAACGGGTTAAGGTAAGTGCGCAATTGTGATGGATGCTGGGGTTAGGGTGCGGATACGGTAAGTGTGCAATAATGACGGACTTTAGGGTGTGGGTAAGGTAAGTGTGCGATAGTGACGGACCTTAGGGTTAGGGTTTGGGTTAAGCTTAGTGCATAGATAGGTGTGTATATAAAGTTTAGTATAGGTTTATAAGGTTTTTGGTGTGCTTGTGTTGTCTGTGTGTTTTTAAGGAACAGCAAATTTTTTCCCTGGGAAAAAATTCGCTGTTCTGAGGTTTTGATGTTATCACATTTCGAACTTCCAAGTTTGAACATATGGTGTTCGAAATTTTGGGAGTTCGATTATGTGGCATAGACCCTTAATGTTTATAGCTCACATAGTGTCAAGCAAGTTCTGTCACAAGGTCTGGGATCCTGGGGTGGGGGATGTTGAAAGATAGTTTGAAAAGCATTTTAAATTTGAGGGTAAAAACCAGTTGGGAAATTAAGTGTTCTTCTACCCTGTTTAGCATTAGGCAAATCTGGGAATAAAGATTGATCAGAATATCATCTTCTGGCAGAACTTGATAAGAGGGTAAATCTTCCTCCTAGATATTTTGGAAGACACTGTTTTTTTTTCTTTATGCCTTGTAGGGGAAAATGGGGAGAAGGACAACAAATTTCAGTCAAAGATTAAGTGATATCAAGTTTTACAATTATTGGGCATGTGTTTCCCAGCTACACATCAGCAGCCTTATTGTTGAAGGGGCTAAGTAGACTTACACAGGAGATATACCAGTGTCAAATGCACAAGGTATAGCTAAGGTTGCTTTGCCAATGCTTTAATGCCTTCTTTTTTGAGGTAGCAAGATTAATGCAGGTTAATTGGCAGGAGTTATATATAACCTGTTATACTGACAATCAAGAATGGGCTAAAGAAATGTTATTGCTCAAACACAGGTGTCTCTCTCATCTGATTAAATTTACATGTTTCAAATGTTTTCACCTGTGGCAATATCCTCCTTTGTTTATTAAGTCTAAGGTGGGGAAAAGAAAGGATGAGTGTAGAAAATATGGGCTGCTGGATGCAGATTCTTTACATATGATTTGGCCCTGTGAACAGCCTTGGCCAGTCTGGTGTGAAGTTATTCATGTGATACATTAGGCACTTACGGTTCCTCTGCCATCTCCTTGGATTTACACTTTTGGTTGTTTGCCATACCTTCAAAAGGACATAGTTTAACTTCCTCAGCTCAGTGTTGGTTTATAATGGAGCTTTCTCCCTTGTTAAATATGTGGTTTAGGGTGGGGATTTGCTTAATGATTGGTCTACTTTATTTTTATGTGATCTGAAAGACATCTCAGCATGAGACAGTGGAGTCAGAAGTGTTGCTGGTTTCTGTAGACAGGCCAGCCAGCCAACTAAGTCCTGTTTCTACATCTTGCACCTCCTCAGAGGGGCATTTTAAAAAAGTCAATGTACAGGGTTCTGGGTGCTCCTGAAATGTAGGAGCAAATCAGGTCCCATTTTTGTGCTCTGCCCTCAATCCACCTTCCACACATTTTACTTAGGACAAAAAATAAAGCAATATTTTTTTTTATTTGAAACTGTTGCAAACTGTTGCTACAAATGTAGTAAGCAGATGCTACAGTTTGTACTATGCATGAGCACTGCAGCACTCTGATTTTAGTTAAAAAATGAGAAATGCAAATCTTTTTTTTTCTTTTAAACTGTAGTAAACTGCTTTCTACAAATGTAGCAAGGAGTTGCTATAGTTTACTTTAGACCACACTTGAAACATTACAATACTCAGGCTTGAACACAAATGCAGTAAGAATGATCATGATAGGATGGCTGACGTCGCACCCCATAACACTTTGCACCCAGAGCAGTTTTGCCCATTGTCCCACCCTAGCTATACTACTGAGTGGAGTGAGTTATTATTGCTATTCCTGCTTTCTTTTAATGCTTTGTAATAACTGGAGATGAGAGTTAAGTGGTATGTAATTCTTATGACATGGGCATTTTTATTTAGTTTACTTTTTATTCTATCCCTCCTGTGCTTATGTCAATTATGGCATCAAGAGGTTCACTGCATTATTATTTTGTAATTTTGGTTGTTGGTCTCTGTGATAAACATGAATTTACAAAAAAATCTCAATGCAACCCTGGGCTGAATAATTGCCTTATTGATTATTGATTCCATATGAGATGCAAAAAGAAAGATTGGTATTATTAGTGATTAAATCCAAAAAGAATCCCAGTTCAGCAAAGCAAAAGAAATAACACAGCAAAAAACGTCACCACTGAACTGCTGCTGTACAAATGCTGTAAAATGTAAATTAAAACAAACAAAACAAGGTATTATCATCAGTGAGCGCTTTCGGGGGCTAGGCTTCTTCAGACAAAGTGCTACTCACAAACACATTTCAAGATATTTCTGTGATGAAACAGCAGGTAAGGGCATTCCACTAAGTTCACAAATCATAATGTTGGTGTTGATAAGCCTTGACAAAGATCATAATATTATATTTAGATGTTCAGATAATTAGTTTATTTGAAGTCAAACAGTTACAAATATATTTTAAATCATCCTGAGGGAAATGCTGATTAACTTGAACATTTGACTGATTCAGTAGTAACAGTGTCATTGGCATAAAGACGGCAAGACAATAGTAGTTGTCTCATTACTGAACCATGGGGTATACTTTTGAAACAGAACAAGTTTCATCATGATTATCAGCACCTACCACTCGAGTGTTCTCTGGGAGTGGTAACTCTTAAATCAAAATAGTTACTTTGCTAGAGATCTCACAATGCATGTAGAGGCTGATGATCGCAAAGGCACCTTTCATATCTAGAAATATTGCAGTGGTTAATAATCCCTTATCTGTGTTGATAAGCAAGTGATTGATTATTACTGTAGATGGCAGAGTAGAAACCATTTTCTTTGCTGTTAAGGGTATAGTACAGACTTTTGTCATACATAATCCTTTCAATTATTTTGGCAAGAGGACAGAGTTTAACAAATAGGTTTATAGTCTAAAGAATTAGAAGAAGGATGTTTACTTTGAGGGAAAAAATGCATATTTGAATCTGTATAGAAAATTGAATGTGGTAAGGTAAGTTTAGAAATATAAGTAATGAGTGCACTCAGAATGTAACTAGCCAGTTATAAGAATTTACAGTGTATTGTATAAATCCTTTATTTATATGAGCACTGCATATTGCATTGTTGTCATTTTTCTAAAGTAGGAGTGGATGATCTAAATATCTGTGTAAGAGAGTGGAAGGAGTGATATAGATTTTGTGTTTTAAGAGAAACATTGTGTAATAAAAAGTGGGACAGCAGCATTGTCTTTGACGACAAAGCTTATATTGATTGCCATTAGTACTGCACAATTTTACCCTGAATAATGCAACTGTCATAATTCCTATATAAGTATTGTTCTCAGTTTGAATCCTAAGTTCAGAGCTGGTTTCACTAATATATCACATTCTGTGGTCTGTCTCCTTGGTGCCCCCCCCCCGACAAGTGTAGTGCACCCTGATAATGTTATTTGGTAAAATTATGCTTCTTACATTCCATGACATAATTTATTCAATCATTTGCATTTTGATATTTGGAGCCTACATGCCATTGCATATTTCTTTCCATTTTACATTCCTTCCAGCGCCTTTGTAATCTCAAGTATCTCACTTATTTATAGGATGTGGATTGTTCTGCCATTATAAGTAGTGGCCTTCTTAGATACTATTAGGATCATCTCAATCAGAGCTGTAATATGTGCCAAGTTTTGGATGTCCACACACCATTTCAATAGAAACTGCTTCTTTCTTAATTGCCCCTTTAAAGCTACCATTTTTTTTGGTTTGTTTTATTTATCCTTTGTTGACCAAGTTAGACCCACTAGGCTAGTGACCTCTTTTCTGGGGCAAAACAAGGTTTATGCTACTAGAAGAAATTTGGCCAGGGCATTGGGGATGTTCCTCCACATGTTAAAACTGTGTTTGTTCTGATACTAGCCTAGTGGGAGCCTGGAGAACAGAACTCAAGGGGATTCAAGATGGTGGGTAGCACAGAGGCGAACACCAATGCAGTGTTTGAGACTCTACAGGATTCTGAGGAGTTGTTTCAGCAAAATGTGTTTGTTTCATCAGAAGCAAGCATACAAAACAATGATGGATGCTTTCTTACAACCTTCTAGTCAGGGGGATTATGGGATAATATTTTGTGTGAATTATTGCTGCAGAGTGAGATGGAAAGAGGAAAAGATGTTTCATGGGGTGAAATTATGGACAACATAGTCCAAAGGAAATACCACATACCACAGTCTCCCCAACCATTACTATGTAGTGGGTCATCAATGTACTTTCCAAGGCCAAAAACACTGCATCAGTGGGCCCCAATAACATCAAGATGTTTAATAAATACATTGGAACATGACCTTTTGGGTCCACTTGAATAACTGTTCAGCTGGAGTCATAGATAGGTTTTGTGCCTATGAATGAATGATGGCTACAGTCATTCTTCTGCACAAATGAGGTCCAACCACTGATTTGGATAACTACAGGCCCATAAGTCTTACTAGCCCCATATGTAAGGCCATAGAAAGAATCAGTGTGGACATGATAAATGAGGACATAGGTAACTTGCAAATGCTGAACCAATCACAGTTTGACTTTGTTATAGGAAGGCCATGCCTATTAAATCTGGTGGACTTATTTGAAAGGGTTACCAAAGCAATGGATGATGTTAGGACTGTTTACTCATCTTACCTCAATCTGGACAAGGCTTTTGAAACAATACCCCACTCAGGCATTGTAGACAAGTTCACTAATTTAGATATAAACCCTTTATTATCTGCTGGATAGCTAGCTGTTTCACTGATAGGACCCGGGAGGTCAAAATAGGTGAGGTCACCTCCGCCATGAGGCCAGTGCCTAGTGTAGACCCCATGGCTCAGGACTGGGCCCACTCTTTTTTGTTATCTATTTCTCTGAAATGGAAGCAAATGCTGAAGGTTTATGGCTCACTACGTTTGCAGATGACTTCAAGCTGGGGGTTTTCAATGACTCTCCTGCAGGCACTAACATTCTTCAAAAAGGTCTGTTTCTGACAAACAAATGGTGTCAAAGCCATGGTCTTAAACTCAATGCTAAGAAATGCATAATTGCATCCTTTGGGACGTCAACCATCCTGGCTAATTATCATGTTGATAATATGACCCTAAGAGCTGACCCAGTTGTCAGGGATCTGGGTACGCTTGTAGACAGCAGCCTTACCTTCCACCACCACATGGCCATGGGGGTGAAGAAATCTTTTTATGTTGTGCAACTTAAGGGCATGGCACCTAGGTCCAAAGAGGTCATTATCCCACTATAGTCCACTCTTATCAGACAAGTAATAGAGTACAATTCTCCCTTGGGTAAGTACATAGCCAGGCATATGCAGCAACTAGAGTTACCTCAGAAGTTCCTAACAATTAGAATACAAGGCATAGTAAACCTGCCTTATGCATAATGCCTTAAAGGCCTTTCCTTCTACGCAGTCCTCTACATGTTTACTGAGAGGTGATTTAGACCTTATTTACAAGGTATCCTAAATCCCCACACTTATGAATCCCCTACATATTTGTGAGTAAAGGAGTACCATAAATACAAACTCTAGGGACCTGAATTTTGTCTGTGACATAAATAGAACTTGCTGTAGTGACAGATATTTGTCCCAGAGACAGGCTTCCTATCTATGTGAAGCTGAGTTCATTTATTACCCAGTTTAAGCGCAACCTAGACCAGTAGATAGGGAATAGGAAATTTACAATGGGCCTGACATCCTTGTCCCTTATGGACAAATGTAGTTTATAAATGCCTGGCCCTCAATGTCCTTTTTGGATACAGGACATCATTATTTTATGAGGCTCCCTGGGTCATTAGCCTAGTACTAATCTATGACTCTATATGAATCTATGAAATACAATAGAAGGAGTCAGTAGCTATTTTAAAAGAAGATTATCAGAAAAAGAAATCATATGCCAAGACTGTTAAGGAATTTGCAGGGAAAGTGATAAGAGATGAACAGAGGAAAGGAAATGTCCACAACCAAAGGAAATACAACGTAAGAATTCAGAACAAGGAAGAAAATGAAATGGACAGGTATGACATTTGGGATAATTTAATGGCCCTTTTGGAAGTGAAGGCTCATGAAAGCAAGATCTTTTATTTTTACTCATAAACAGACATTTTGTGAAATTATGAAATGAAAAACCAAGTCCAGCGTGTTAGTATCTTCCCAAAACAAGGACAACTGATTATGTCCACTTAAACTGTAGTTGCAAGTAGTAAGAATCTCCACGTAAGCAGCAACGAGAGTCAAAATAACTTAAAATATTTATTTTAAGCGATTTTCGTCTGCTGTGAAATGCAAGACTTCATCAGAAACTCATCCTTAAACATTAAAACTGCCTTTTATAGGCACAGCTGATCAATTAATTTTTCAAACCAATAAACTTAAAGGCACAGTAGAAAAACACATGCATGTCATCATTAAAACGAATACTGAACACGCAAAACAAATGCATGGCTTGACTAACCACTGCAGCAGC
This sequence comes from Protopterus annectens, assembly GCF_019279795.1. NCBI lineage: Eukaryota > Metazoa > Chordata > Ceratodontiformes > Protopteridae > Protopterus > Protopterus annectens. The sequence goes on along the minus strand of NC_056728.1, from coordinate 794,129,693 downwards.
CATATACATGCATAATTATCCACAAGCACTATAAAATGTGAATAATAGTTGTTAAGTGTGTTTAAGCTGTAAGGAAACTATTAGTGACACAACTGTAACAAAGTGTCAACTAAACTTGTAAAGTGTCGACTTCATTTGTACTATGACTTACAGAAAAAATTATACTTAAAACTAGGTAATTTCGATATAGAAAGATCACCAATCCATTCATGTCTATATCTTTTCACTGTACGAGCTTAGACCATGAATATGGAACTGAATGATACCTCACACTATTGTGTATTCACTTCCTAAGACTTTTCAGTCTCAAGATGCTAATAATTGAGCAGGTATCATTCAGGCCTGGTGGGTAACAGGCATTGAGTCTAACCTGCCAAATTAATTCCAATTCTTCTAATTTCAATGGTCTAGGCCCCCCTCTACTATCAACCTTTAGTTGGTCAATGATAGTAAAATTAAAGGTGTGCCCTTTATTAGCACAAGAATGTTTTGCTAAAGCATTTTCCAACTTCTGTTTCTTTGTTGCATATTGGTGTTCGTATATTCGTATAATGGATTGGTGATCTTTCTATATCGAAATTACCTAGTTTTAAGTATAATTTTTTCTGCAAGTCATAGTACAAATGTAGTCGACACTTTACAAGTTTAGTTGACACTTTGTTACAGTTGTGTCACTAAGGGCAGGATTCACGATGGCTTGCACGGAGTCTAAGAGTAGTGTAAGACTCCATGCAGCCATCGTGATCCAGGAACAGCCTGTATGTGAGTGTAAGAGAGCACCTAAAATGGCTCTTACACCGACAGGGCGTGGATATGCTAATTACCTCACTTGTAGCCGAAAGGCATGCAAATGAGGTAATTTCGCAATCCAGGAAGCAGAAACCTGCCCGTGTAAGAGCCGTGTTATCTGCAGAAATGTACTCAGTTGATAACTGAGTACCGTTCTGCAAATAACACAATGGAGCCTTGTCAGCTCCAAATAAAGGTTGCAAATGTCCCATGCAGCATGCCAATGGCCAAATATGTGGCCACTGGCAATGTACCCCGATGCAAAAATAAAATAAAATGTTCTTTTTTTTTCGGCAATCTTTAAACATAGCGCAGCACCGCGCAAATGGGCTGCGCTATAAAAAAACAGAAAAATAAAAATATTAAACCCACAAATGTGAGTTTTCTGCAAAGCATGAATTTACAATGTAAGGGAATAGCAGGCTGAAAACAACATGGCCACCGAGTAGGGGTTGCTAAGGGGGGAAGCTGAGTGTAAGACATGTAACTAAGCATTAGTAGGCAATCCCATGTAAATGAGTGGTAGGATAGTGAATTGTTAACCAAGGTAAAAATAAACTTGTAAAAAACGACCAGGATGTTCAAGCAGTCGGGAATTGCCACAGCAAATTCACTCACTTGGTAAATCCACGCTGAAGGAAGATAATCCAATTCCACAGCTATAATGAATTTTTTATTCTTAAAAAACAAGCACAAGAACAGTACACGAATAACAGTTTACCTGGGTTTCGTCCGCCAAGACAAACTTCATCAGAATAAACAATCTAGTTGTTGTTTCACTTAAATACACAGGTCCCACCCTATTAATTATAAAATTCAATTAAACTATTAAACTGTTAACTAAGTTGTTGCACTAGTTAAATTGAGTAATGTTATTAATAAAGCATGAATATGATTTGTCAATAGATAAAGATACATTAAAATAAAAAATCAACATAAAACCATACATGTATACATATAAATTAAAAATACAATTACATTAAATATAACATATATTGAATAAAAACTATTTTAACATATATTAAATGGATGTATGTCTATATATATATTTTTAGTCAAATGTATAATATATATTGGTGACAAAACATATCCTGTTTGAATAATTCATAATGTATGTATGTATATGATTTCATAAAACTCTATACTACATATCACTAAATAACAATAGATGAATATCACAATGATTCTTATCACTACAATAATGTAAATAAATTATTCATAATATGTACCTATGTATACAAATCCCACCAGATATATTAATTATAAATTTACAAATTACAAACGTGTTCTACTGGTGTTGGTGCTAATCATTTTTCTAACATATCCTTATACATGTTTATCATTTATGGGTATTGTGGTGAATATTTAATACTGTATTATGATCTACCCTTGATGTAATTTTTTTCTAAGAATGGGTTTGATACTACAGTATTCATTCAACCCCGGCCAATTATAGGCATTCAATAATATCTGCCACCTTAACTCCTGTACATCTAAATCATATTTTGTGTGTCTCCCCTGTACATCATATTCTATATGTTCAATAACACAAAATTTAAACCTATGATTGGTATTTAATCGTGTGTGTCTAGCTAGGGCATTTGTAGTTTTCATGTGTTGAATGTCTAGCAGATGTTCTTTAATCCTATTCCTAAGTTTTCTGCTAGTTTTTCCTATATAGAATGCTTTGCAATGTTGACAAAGTGCGACATATATGACATTGGAAGTGTGACAATCAAAATGCCCTTTTATTTTTATATTATAAGAATTGACCACCAACTTATCGTTTGTGTTGTTAATGTGAGTACAGGTTGTACATCTACCACATTTGAAGTTGCCTATTGGCCTATTGGTTGTATGCCTCTGGGAATCCATTTTATTCTCAAAATGTTCTTTAAAAGATATATCTTTTTTGTACACAAACCTAAGTTGTCCTTGAAATATATGTGCCATGGTGTTGTCATTTGTCAGTAACCCCCAGTTTTTTTAATGATATTCTTGATGATTTCAAAAGAATCATCATACACTGAAATATATAGGGGTATCTGCTTTATGTTTTCATTGTTTATATTGATTATATCATTATTAACACCGTGGCACAATATAGCCTGATATATTCCTGTAATTCTCTTATTCTTAACTTCCTGTTTGATTTTTTCACACAGGAATTTGGGATAACCCCTATTAAGAAACATACTCTCCATAAATTCTAATTCTTTAATAAACTCTCCCTCTTCACTAATCATTTTGGCCGCCCTGACCATCTGACCCTTAACAACTCCCTTTTTCTGATGGTCAGGGTGCCAGCTGTCATAGTGGAGGTAAGAGTTTGAAAAGGTCGATTTTCTATGAATGTTAGATTTTAGCTGTCCACTATTCCTATGGTAAGTTAATTGCACATCCAAGTATGTTATAGTGTCATAACCAATGTGATGTGTAAATTTCAAAAATCGAACATTGTGGTTAATATACTCGAGAAAGGTATTTAAAACCATTTCATCGTTATCCCATACGATAAAAATGTCGTCCAAATACCTCGAGTATAGTTTGATGTGTTTTTGAAATGTACTTTTGAAAACATAATTATATTCCCAGTATGTCATTATTAGATTTGCGTACATGGGGGCACATGCTGCCCCCATGGCAACCCCATCAGTTTGTTTATAATAATTTCCTTCATAAAATAAAAAATTATTATGTAAGACAATATCCATAAGGCTAATCAATGTATTGATTTTAGTTTGATCAAATATTTTAGATTCAAAAAGTTGTTCTTCTAACCAAATCAATCCTATGTCATGTGGAATGGATGTAAAGAGGTTACATACATCCACCGTAACGAATATATACCCATCATTCATCTTAAATTCATTCATCCTCCTGAGAAAATCCCAAGAATCCTTTGTTATATATGGAAATTTGGTCATACTCTGTTTGAAATAATGGTCTAAGTATTGACTAATGAAGCAAGTCTTGCTTCTCTTTCCATCAACTATTGGTCTAAATTGTAAATTATTAAGACCTTTATGAATCTTGGGTATGCCAAATATTCCACTTATAACAGGATGATCATTTTTCATGTATTCATATTCGTCTTCCAGAATTTCACCTTGCATTAACATATCCTCCAATAAAATGTCAATTCTTTGATGGGCAATATTAATTTCATTTAAACTTATTTCAGAATAAGAATTGCTCAATAACATTGTAGTCATATATGAGATTTAATCCCCTTTATCAGTTATAACCACACCACTACCTTTGTCCGGCCTCATTATCCTGATGTCCTTAAGGTTTAATATGTGGTTCAGTATGTCTTCTTCGTCTTTAGTCATGTTGTTATGTATGGGTTTCCGATATTGTTTGTGAAATTCCCTAATATCCATTTCAGTCAATTTCTCAAATATTGCTATTTTGTCATTCATTGGGGGGTTGAAAACACTGGGTTTAGTCAGTTTATTATGACATTTGTTGTACCTGCTTACATTGATGTTTTCATTATAAAAGATTTTCAAGTTTAGTTTCCTACTAAATAGTTTTAAATCTATTATTGAGTTAACTAATTTGCCTTTATGGCAAGGTACGAAGTTAAACCCTCGTGAAAAAAGGTTAGCATGTTCACTATCCATTTCATTTTGGGAATAATTGAAAATTTTTTAATCTCCATAATTATTAGTTACTACAATGGGATTGCTTAGAAATTCTTTGTTTACTGGTTCAAAATTATTAGTTGAAATACATTGGTTCACCCTATCAAGATAATTATCCGGATTCAAATCAATATAAAAATTTATGGGAATAATATTTTCATTATCTGTCAAAAATATATTAGATTGATTATTGTTTTCAACATTCATAACATTATCTATATTTTTCATTTCTATATTTTCCATGTTGTTGCCCATTGTATTTGCATTGATGTATACTTGATCAGGGTAGTCATACATGGTAAGGTTTAACAAAGTTTGATCTCCCTGATGTGCATTGTCAATTTCTATAGATGTTTTCGTATTATTAGTAATTCCTAATGTTTCATCTTGTTTATTTTCATCCTTACAAGAACATTGAATGAACACATCCTCAATACCATAATTATTTTCTGTTTCATTGTCACATGCAATGTAACCCTGTCCATATGTGTTGTTACTAGGTTGCACACAACTTGTATTAACATTATGTTCATTTTTATGTGTTATACCTGTTTCCATTTGAGTGTCAAAAACATAGTCATCCTGTAAATATGGACTAGATGTTATATATTCATTCATAGTCTCAACTATATCAAATTTCACAAATTCATGGTTGACAGAATTGTCAAAATGTTTTTCGTTAATATTGTTATATGCAAAAGGCAATTCATGTCCACTTGACTCGTCACAAACACACAAACCTTGACATGTATGTTGCTTGATTACTTCAGAATTGTGTGCAAAAACCAAACCATGTCCACTTAATTCATCACAGTTAACACACAAACCTTGAACTTGATGTTGCTTGGATGTTTCCAAGGGATATAAATTAATCTCGTGTGTTGGTAAGTCCATAAGTGTGTTGGCGTAATCCAAGATATTGATGGAAGATGTGTTGTTAAGCTGCGACCCTTCCATCCAGGTTTCGCATTGTTGGTGAATAAAAAATCTTTCTTTGGTCTTGCCCCCATGTTCCTGTGTTCTTCATCTGTATGGGTTGATCCTCGGTTAAGGAGCCTTTCCGAACGCCTTACTCCCTCATCTACGTGGCTACCATCAGGTTCACTGGGGCCGTTATGTTCAAAACCTTCATTGTCGGAAGTGATGTCATACACTTCCTGTCCCTGTCGTTCACGCTCCACACTATTATCGTTGCCATGGTCACAGTTGATTCATTTAGATTTGGGATAAATTTCACCTTGTTCGTATCTTTTGATATCCCTTGTAATTTTGGTGTATTTTTTGTTGTATAAGATGTCACAGCTGGAATCAACATCTTTAATAATGTTAGTATAGTTCGTATAGTTGCTTTCAAATAGAAGGTCTTGACTGATATTTTGATTTAAAATATCCAGTTCATTAAGTAGACTTTCCATTTTTATGTTGTTGTACTTGACCATTATCTCCATCAATTTTATTCCAGTGTGGTTAAAAAATTTGTGTAGTTCGTCAAGCATACATTCATTGTTTTCACAGCCGTTGGGGTATCTCCAAAGGCGCAAACCTTTGGGGACCATATGAAGTTCTATGTTTTTATTCAAATAACTGTTTTCTAATTGCACTCGTTTATACTTGAATAACTTCATTTCAAATGTTTTTAACATTTGGTGCATTGCGTTACTTTGCCTCAATGTATACGGCTTAGATTTGCTGTTTGTTGTATTGAATGAATAATGGTTTTCTCGCCAAGTTCTATGATTTTGAAAGTTAGAAACATGAGCAGTTTCCCCAATAATACGCTTACCTTGCGTATTTGCGATTGAAGATTTCGGTGTGACCTGTATAAGGGGCAACCCAAGAGTATCACCCACTGTTTCCAAACTGTCGTGACTGTCCTTCCCCAATAGTTTTTGAATGAGAGCCGAATGCTTTCTCAGTTGTGCGCTAATCTGCTGGAACAAAACACCGGTGTCCACCGGAACCACCTCGTCTTCCATGAAAAACACTTAACCAAGGTAAAAATAAACTTGTAAAAAACAACCAGGATGTTCAAGCAGTCAGGAATTGCCACAGCAAATTCACTCACTTGGTAAATCCACGCTGAAGGAAGATAATCCAATTCCACAGCTATAATGGATATTTTATTCTTAAAAAACAAGCACAAGAACAGTACACGAATGACAGTTTACCCGGGTTTCGTCCGCCAAGACGAACTTCATCAGAATAATGATATTAAACCCACAAATGTGGGTTTTCTGCAAAGCATGAATTTACAATGTAAGGGAATAGCAGGCTGAAAACAACATGGCCACCCAGTAGGGGTTGCTAAGGGGGGAAGCTGAGTGTAAGACATGTAACTAAGCATTAGTAGGCAATCCCATGTAAATGAGTGGTAGGATAGTGAATTGTACTGTCACATAGGAAATGAGCACATTCCGTGCAGTGTCGGAGTAGGATAAGGGGGAGTAACAGAGTAGGAGATAGGTGACATCACAGGGGGGAATGTATGAAAGAAATGCAGCTCACTTCACCTCAAAAAATCTAGATCCCTCAGAACCACAAGGGCGGGAGACTTAAACCTTGACACGGTTATAAATAGAACGTGCTGGAGGGACAGATTCATCACCCAGAGACTCCCTATGCTGTGGAACAAAATCCCGGTACATGTGAGGCAGAGCACCTCTCTGGTCTTGTTCAAGAGGAATCTTGACCAATGGATGGGAGATTGCAGATATACCCCAGGGATTACTTCAGCGTCACTGCTTGACAGAGGCACAGCAAAATGATAGGCATAGTTTTTATTCAAACTAAAGGGGTGGCGAAAGCCACATAACTATGGGCTAGGCTTATAAATGCCCTTGGGCAGATAGCCTAGTATGAACCTATGAACCTATGAACCTATGAACTGGAGCACAGTGGCATGTGAAAGATGTCAGTCACACATCATGGAAAGAGGAGTGTCAAGAAATACGCATGGGAAAGCCAAGAAATGGAAGGTGTACACTATGGATAACACCAAAGTTTCTTGCAGGGCATGCATGTGTGTGTGCGTGCACAGGTAGGCAAGAGTAAGAGAGAGTGTGCACGTGTAAGCGTGAGTGCGCGTGTTTAAGGCAGAATATGCATGTAGGAGCCTGTTTAAACACCTGTAAGCCTGTTTGTGCTGGTGTGCGTACGTTTTAACCCGAATAAGCAGATTCTAGTCCATCTAAGCACGTGTGTGCGTGTGTTAGCCGCTGTGAGCGTGTTTTCGCTGGTATGCGCTTTGCTCCCCCCTGAGGAAACAGAAGAGAAAAAGGAAGCATGAGAAATAGTAGGAAGCCAGCAGGGATTACAGGCAGAGCTAGCAGGTGAAAACAATCTGAAGCAGCCAATTACACAGGCAGAACAGTAGCCCAGCTCAGCACTTAAAACTCTGCAAACAACAGTGCAGAATGTTTCTCTCAAGAGACACTGCAACAGAGGAGTAAGCTATAAGAAGTGAAAACTGAAAAAGTTTCACTCAGACCAAGAATGCTAGGGGCTGCCATAGCTGTTATAAGGAGATGTATGCAACTTGCTGAGGGTGGTGACTATGCAAATGCTGCCGGACAACCCACAGTGAGGAGACAGAGAAGAGTGTACAGGCCCAGGGTCACCTACCAGGGGTTACATGAGCTGGAGATAGTGGAGCGCTATAGAGTGGACAGAGACCTCCTACAGCAAATTGTTGAGCTGTGCAGGCCACGCCTCACACACAGAACCAACAGAGGGGAACCCATCCCAGTGGAAACCAAGGTATGTGTTGGCCTAAGAATACTAGCAGCAGGTACCTTCCAGAGACCAACTGGTGATATGATGAGGATATCACAGGCATCAGCATGCAGGGTACTGCATCAGTTCCTGGATGCCATGTCAGCACATGTCAGTGATCATGTATATTTCCCCAATTCCCGTGAGGTATTGGCCAACAATATGCATCTCTTCCAGCAAATAGCGGAATACCCTGAGGTAGTGTGTACAATAGACTGCACGCATATACTCATCAAAGCACCAGCTGGTGAGCGGGGTAGGGCCTACATTAACCGCAAGGGCTTCCCCTCCATCAACTGCCAGGTCATGTGTGATGCCCAGGGCATAATAATGAATGTGTGTGCTGGCTGCCCTGGAAGCTATCATGATTCCCATATCTGGCATTTGACACCAGACATTTGCCAATGGGGACATCCCACACGGTCACTTAGTGGGGGATGTTGGCTATGCAGTGGAGCCATGAGTGATGACACCCATCAGAAATGCACACACACCTGAACAAGAATGCCATGATGAGGCACACGCACAAACACGAAATGTAATCGAGCATGTGTTTGGACTGCTCAAGTCATGGTTCCGGTGCCTGGACACATCTGGTGGAGCCTTGCAGTACTCACCAACTACATGTACCCAAATTGTCATGGTATGTGCTATGCTACATAATATGATTCTGTGAAAACAGGTGCAGCAGGACCAGCATAGGGCTGGGCCAAACAGCCCCCCACCATTGCCAAGCCAATCACAGGCAGAGCGTGACTCGGAGGAGGAACAACCTGAGCCTGCCCCAGTAGGCAGAAGGAGGCATGCCCAGTATGCCTTGGCCTTGGCAAAGCGGCAATGCATAGCACATACACTGGCTCAGTAGGAACCCTGGAAATGATACCTCTCTCTGACTCACACATATAGTAAAAGGGATGCCTAAGTTGACACAACCTGCTTTCAAACATGTACAGGGAGTGCAGTATGTGCATCCAACATAGACAGCCCTGCAGCACCACCTGAGGCATGATTGCCATGTGTTAAGCAATGTAACACCATGTAGAATATGCAAACTTGATGACCCTGACTAACATCCTACCCTCACCAAGCATGACGCCACAATATGAAGACAAGATGATCAATTACAATAATTGGCTTAAGTATTGCTGTTAGTCAAAGGGGATCCAATGCGTGCCAGCCTGGAATGACATGCTGAGCAAGACACGATGCTCCACCTGCTAGGGATGGTATGCACCTATCACTCCTGGCCTTTTGGATACTGGGAAAGGCTGTTGTCACCCCCACAGTGCCTTGAATAGGTAAGGCTCAAAACACAAACCCACCTCCATAGGTATCACAAGGGATAAGAACCTAGGTGTAATGCTACCCAATGCCAGAAGTTTAAACTGCAAGATGCATGCAGTCTAAACTCTCCTCAGCATGGAGAATGTTGATATCTGTTCTGTAACAGAAACCTGGGTCAAGGCTCACAAGAGCACCCTAACACTACCAGGTTACACCTCATACCATGCTTTACAGCCCCAAAACATGGAACAAACTACAAAAGGAGGGTGATTAGCAATAATTGTCAAGGATAACCACACCACCATGTTGGTACCACAACAAGAAGCAGCATGGACTATCCACGGGCAAGTAACAGTGGCTAAAACTGCCTCCCAGTTTGTAGCCTGCAACAGACTACCCTCCTAATGCCAGGAACCGCACTTGGCCTACGTCGGAACACATGAAAATATCAAGCTCTCCAAACAACATTATATTGGGCGACTGAAAATACTCAAACATAGGCTGGGAGCATTATTCTAGCTCCAACACCCTAGGCCAAAGGTTCCTAGAATTCATAAACCAAAATGCTCAGGAACAACTTACCACTCCCACAAGAGGGGTAAGCATACTGGATGTGATAATCAGCAACATGGGTACTCTATGGCCAGATGAGAAGTGTATCCCTCACTGATAAGATCAAACCATAGAGTAATCACACTGGATATTCACATCCTGACCCCAGTCCCTGGGCAGAAAACCACAGTGAAAAACATGTATAAAGCAAATGTTGCACTCTTCCAAACTGATGTGGAATCCATTAAAGGCCCTGTGCCTGTGGAAAATATGGGGCACACCTCAGAACCCTTTATAAATGCATTCTATGAACACTTTCAGGAATGCATGGATTATGCAATCCCAAATAAAACCAAGACCCAATTCCATACACGCAGGCATCTGGCCTGGTGGACCCCAGCCATTACCAAACCATGCAAGTGAAGGAGGAAGCTACTACATGATAGAGCAAATCCCAAAAAGGGAAGTAATCTCTGATCAGTATTATGGCAAAAAAATATGGCCACACATAAAATCCACTAAGGCCAGCTACAACATGTTGAATCTGTGAATCTTGAGGCAATGTTACACCTGCCCCATGTACACAGACAACCCCTTCCACCCCCCAAGAAATACAAATATATGTGAGAGATGCAACCATTTATCCAAACTGGAGGCCGAGCTCTCTCAACTCAGTACTGGCAAAACTAATCAGGAGGATAAGGTAACCACACACACCACAAACCCAGTCTCACATAGACCTATCACAACTGCAAACCAAAGACATAAACACACAAAAGCCTTCCCGGAGGCTCTAATTAAAAACCACCAAATCAACAGAGGCCTCCAAAGCAGACACCCAAGCAACCACTACCTCAAAACATAGCACATGCAACACATAGTTCTCAAAGTCAGTGTGCCAAAGAGTCACAGCCCTTAAGGACAAACAACATGCCTGATACACTTGTAATAGGTGACTCCATAGTCAGGCACACTGATGTCCTGCTCACCAGACTGAACAAGGAAAAGGTTACAGTAAGCTGCCTGTAGGCCGCTACAATCCGCCACATAACACGAGCATGCAGGTCACTCCAAAGCAAGTACAAATATGACACAGTCATTGTCCATGCTGGTGTGAATGACCTGAGATGTACCTCCCTGGACTACATGAAAAGAAACATAGAGGAGCTCTCTGATTATGTAGCCCAGGCCGGTATGACCCCGACCCTGAGCAGCATCCTTCCCTCACCAAGAATGATGCCACAGTACAAACACAGAATGATCAGCTTTAACAATTGGCACAATTACTGGTGTCATTCCAAGGGGATCCAGTGTCTGTCTGCTTGGGATGACATGATTGACAAGCCACGCTGCTTTGCCAGGGATGGCTTGCACCTGTCACCGTTGGGCTTCTGGATATTGGCTAAGGCTCTTGCCACCTCCATAGTGCCTTTTGTAGGCAAGGCTGAAAAGACAAACCCACCTCCCTAAAAAACATAAGTGGAAAAAACATAAGGGTAATGCTGCTCAACACCAGAAGTCTAAACCTCAAGATGCACACTCTCGAGGCCCTCCCCAGTATGGAGAACATTGATGTCTGTGCAGTGATGGAAACCTGCATCAAGGCTCCTCAGAGCACTCCAGCACTACCAGGTTATACCTCATATCATGCTTTTTGGCCCCAAAACCTGGACCAAGCCACAAAAGGAGGGGGGTATCCATATTCATCAAAGATACCCACACCTCCAGGTTACAGACAATGCACAAAGCATCAGAGACCATCCATGTGCAACTAACCGTAGGCAAAACTGCTGTAAAGTTTGTAGCATGCTACAGACCACCCTCTCAAACCCAGGAACCCCACTCAGCCTTCCTGAAGACACTGGAGAGTATGAATGTCTCTCCAAATACCAAACAAGGTACTCACAAATTACCACATAGGTGGTAATCCATTGCGTATGGAAGAAGTAATCAGGGACCTAGGGACACAGGTGGACAGTAACCTCTCATGTGACACTCACATTGCCAAGGTGGATAGGAAGACCTTCTATATTGGCCACCTTATCATGAAAGGATACACATCTACATCAGCAGAGGTCATTGTGCCCCTATACTCTTCTCTTATCAGGCCCATAATTGAGTACAATGCCCCGTTTGGGATGTACCTTACCCGACACCTGCAGCAGTTAGAAAGACCCCAAAAGTACCTCACCAAGAGGATAAAGGGTCCCAAACATTTGTCATATGATGCCTGGCTGAAGAAACCCCAGGTGTATTCAGTCACATACTGCCTACTCAGAGGCGATGTATGCCCGATGTACAAGGCCATGTCCAATCCAGAATTAATGGACATGTTCCACCTCAGAAAATCCAAATCCATCAGAGCCGTGAGAGCGAGAGATTTCATCCTCAACATATAAATAAATAGGATGTGCTGGAGGGACAGATTCATAACCCAGAGGCTCCCTATACTCTGGAACAGAATCCCACTCCATGTTAGGCAGAGCCCCTGACTGACTCTCTTCAAGAGGAATATTGACGAGTGGATGGGAGATCGTAGATTTACACTGGGGGTCATCACTGTGTCATGTCTAGACAGAGGCACAGTAAAGTAAACCCTAAATGGGCATAATATTCACATAGCAAGGGGTGGCGAAAGCCACACACACTCTGGCTAGGCTTATAAATGCCCTAGGGCAGATAGCCTAGTATGAACCTATGAACCTATGAAGATACAAATTGTACAGGACACTAAGGATAATCACAAGGCTTTCTGAACTGATGGTAGGAACCTTGGTGGGAAGTCACAGATATGCTCTGAATTACTCAAATATTACAAACAATACACCAAACCCACACACATTGCCAACATCCAACCTGACAGGTTCAGTGCAACCTCCCCCCCCACCAAAATGCCAAATATCTACCCAGCAGAGTGCTGGCCCCCTGACATTGCAGATGCTGAGGTAACAGCCAGCATCTTCAAAGCAAAACACACAGCATCAATGGTACAAGATGGTGTCCTGGGCTGTGTCCAACATGAACTCCAAGAAGAATGGAACACCAAATAACACTAGTGCTCAATTTCAGCCATACCACAGGATATATACCCAAAGAGCAGTGTACAACAACAGTGGTCCCTCTCTACAAAGGTGGTGCCTGAATGGATACTGCAAACTATAACCCCAGAATCCTGACAAGCTTGGTCTGCAAAGCTATGGAAAGGATCATCGTGGACCTCAGAAATAAAGATATTGGGGACCTACAGACACTGGACCCTACCCAGTATGGCTTTCTTAAGGGCAAATCCTGCCCCTTAAACATGTTTGACTCATTTGAAACAGCCATCAAGGCCATCGATGAGGGGACTGTGGTCCACACAGCCTATCTGGATCTTGCAAAAGCCTTCCATACAATATCCCACGTGTTCATTATAGATAAGCTCACCAGCTTAAATATAAACCCCAATGTCAGTAGAAGGGTTGCAAACCAGCTCAAGGACAGAACTGACATGGTCAGAAATGCTGCAGCCATGTCAGACTACAAACCAGCTACACCTGGCATCCCACAAGGCTCGGTCCTGGGACCTCCCTTGTTTGGTATATATTTTCCATAGGTACAGGCCCACATGGAAGGACTGTGTCTGAACAAGTTTGCAGATGACTACAAACTGTGCACCATATCTGACCCTCCAGCTGACAGAAGCATCCTACAAAAGGGCCACATAGAAACAGACAACTGATGCCAGAGCCATGTCATCAAGCTAAATGCATAAAGGTGTATAGTCATCCCCTGTGGATAAACAGTAAGTGCCCACCAATTACCACATAGGTGTTAACCCATTAAGTACTTTAGAAGTAATAAGAGACCTGGGGACACAAGTTGATAGATATCTTGCATTTGACAACCATGTGGCTGTAGTGGTTACAGCAACATACCATATACCCACCTAATCATGAAGGTAGTCACAACTAGACCAGGGGAGGTCATTGTGCCTCTTCAGTCATCCTTCATCAGCCTCACAATTGAATACAATGGCCCCTGTGGGATGTACCTCAGCAGACACCTCCAGCAACTGGAAAGACCCCAAAAGTACCTCACCAGGAGGATCAAAGAGCTCTAACAGATGCCATCTGTTGCCTGATTAAACAAACTGCAGCTCCACACAGTGCCATACTCCCTGCCTAGAGGCAATCTGTGCCTGATGTATAAAGCCATGTCCAAGCTGGAATCAATGAACATGCTGCACCTTGTAAAATCTAAATGCCAGTGAGCTATGCACATGCGAGACCTGAACCCCAGCACTGACATAAATAGGACATGCTGTAGTGATTGATCCATAACCCAGAAGCTCCCTCCACTCTTGAGTAAACTCCCAGTACAGGTTAGCCAGAGAGTCCCTCACTGACTCTCCTCAAGAGGAATCTGGATGAGTGGATGGGAGATGGTAGGTTTACCCTGGGTATCACTGTTATGTCATGGGTAGACAGAGGCACAGTATACTAACCTTGAAATATGTCATGGCAAACTCCAGTTGCAATGTGTGTTGAAGGACAAACACACTCTCTGACTAGCATTAGAAATAGCCTAGGGCACATAGCTAGTGTTTGTCAATGTCCACCCAAGTTGCGGAATACACTACCAATGTTGGACAAGCCTGGTATAAGTAGTCCATATCTGAACAAAATGCAACACGGTCATATGTGCACAACTGGCCCTTAACCAGTCTGGTGTGCTCACTATGAAGATTTAAAGCAGTGATAGCTCTGAAACCCAGGATACTGTCCACCACAGTGAAAGTATTGAACCAGTACACTATATGATATTACAGTGTTTGGTCAGTATGAAAGGATGTTGATAACTGTATGCAAACTATCCCATGGAAACCCTGCAGGCACAGTATAATCCCTGTTGGGTTCAGACACAAAGCAGTTGGGCAGTAAGTACACAACATGACTCCCAACACACAACTATAAATGTGACATATTGTTGAAGTTCACACACAACCACAAATGTGGTGGACTGCAGATTTCAACATATGAAAAGCTCACACTGAGCATGCTCGCACACTTTGATAAATGAGACATATGTCAGGCAAAAAGCCATGGAAAGCCTGAACTGGGCATGCTCACACACTTAGGCCATGTCTCAGTTTAGCAGTTGGCCACACATATCTGGCATTTGTATGTGTTAATACAGCAATCTGTCCAGTGCACACAGTTAAATGACAACAGAGACATAAGTTAAATAGTGGATCCATCTCATATTCAAACATCATCCACAGATACACAAGTTGTTCATAGAAACAGGGAAAGCTATGGCAATAAAGACCTGCAAACAGTTTATCGGCAACAAATATTGTTCATCCGAAAATTAAACATATGGGTGTAGAGGTCAATACTAGGCTGTTTGCCCTAGGGAATACAAGCTTAGCCAGAGTGTGTTTGGTGTCTGCATCCCCAGTACAGTAGGCTACTGTGCCTCTGTAAAGTAGGTCACAGAAGGCACCGTTTAAGGCTAGTGTGCTGTGCCTCCATCAAGCAGGTACACAGTGGAGATCCCAGGGGTTGAATTTGCAATGTCACATCCATGTGGCTGGTGTTTGCTGGAAGAGGGTTGGCGAGAACTTATAACAGTAATTGGGCATCAATTACAGACTGAGGGGAGCCTTATCTGCAGTGTCTGGACAATTTCACTGTCAACACTTTGAAGTGATGATTTTGAGGGATTGAAGTGTTATGCCAATACTGTTCAGAGACGTCCTCCCTCTGTGGGATATTGTTCTGTAATGTATTAGCTCCCTCCTTCTGTTGTACAGCTTATATATGGCTGTTGTACACCAGACAGGTCTCCTGTTGTGGAGGAGTCTTGGGTTTATTTGGGATAGCATGATCAATGCAAACCTTCCAGATGCTCATAGAATGCAATTGTCAAGGATTACGTAGAGTGTCCTGTATAATCCCCCAGCATGGGTCCTTTGAAGTCTTCCACCCCAGTCTTCACAAGTGCAAAGTCTGCTTTTGATAAATACTTTGTTTGCAGTGACTTCCTTGCCTGGGGGTGGGGATGGGATATGGATGCCCAGGGAAAGTAGGTTATGGTCAGATATTAACAATGGTGGTCTACCTCTGGTGTGGAACATAGAGTCCCCATGTTGCAGATGGTCAGGTCCAATATGTATTCCCCCTTGTGGCTGTGGTGATTGGTCCTGCCATAGCACATGGATTCACAAATTGTAGTGGCTGTAGGGGGATGTTGTTGAGGCCTGAGTAGTTCCCCCACTCAATATACCTGTACCTGAAGTTAACCACTGTAATGGTGTATGTGAACACCTTCATATCCTACACTGTTCCCAGGGAAACAAAGAGTGGTTCCTGGATATGGGAGGGGTGGTCTGAACTGGTTGCGTTGTGTGTTACAGGTCCTGTGGTCACGAAGCATGGTATAAAACATGACCTGGCAGTGCTGATGTGCATATGTGAACCTGAAGTAGGCAGCTGTTAATGCATATATATGCTATCCCCCTTACTGACAGATAGTAATAGATGTACATACCTCTTTATAAATAATGATGTCAGCACCCTATAAATACTGCAGGAGAAGGGAAGATACCCAGTGATTTGAATAGCATGCTCCGCTAATGTGTCTCTCTCAAGTGTCATAATGTAGTTAGGTAGGGGTTTGAATCCTGCAAATGCGCAGTGTGTGTGCCTGTAATTGGAGAGGGGGGGGTAGTGTGTGTGCAATTCTGTTTGAACTAAATGTCCCTTTTGGCAACTAGAAGAACACACTACATGATGTACATTCCTCTTTCTAAGCACTGATGATGTCAGCACCCTATAAGTATAGCAGGAGAAAGCAAACCTCACAATAATGTAAATAGCACACTGTGTTAATGCGTCTTTCTCTAGTATTATAATATAGTTAGATAGGGGTTTGAATCCTGCAAATGCTTAGTGTGTATATGCAATTCTGAGTGAAAGAAAGGTCCCTTTTGGCAACTAGAAGAACACACTACATGATGTGCATTCCTCTTTCTAAACACTGATGATGTCAGCACCCTATAAGTATAGCAGGAGAAGGGAAACATTCCAGTTATGCGAATAGCATGCTCTGCTAATGTGTCTTTCTTTACTGCCATAACATAGTTTGATAGGGGTTTGAATCCTGCAAATGCTCAGTTGGTGTGTGTATAATTATGTGTGAAAGAAATGTCCCTTTTGGCAACTAGAAGAATACACTACATGGTGTACATTCCTCTTTCTAAACACTGATGATGTGATGTACATTCCTCTTTCTAAACACTGATGATGTCAGCACCCTATAAGTATAGCAGGAGAAGAGAAACCTCCCAGTAATGTGAATAGCATGCTCTGCTAATGTGTCTTGCTCTACTGTCATAACATAGCTAGGTAGGGGTTTGAATCCTGCAAGTACTCAGTGTGTGTGCAATTCTGTGTAAAAAAATGTCCCTTTTGGCAACTAGAAGAACACACTACATGATGTGCATTCCTCTTTCTAAACACTGATGATGTCAGCACCCTATACGTATAGCAGGAGAAGGGACACCTCCTAGTAATGCGAAAAGCGCGCTCTGCTTATGCGTCTCTCCCTAGTGTCATAACATTGTTAGGTAGGGGTTTAAATCCTTCACATGTGCAGTGTGTGTGTGCAATTCTGTGTGAAAGAAAGGTCCCTTTTGGCAACTAGAAGAACACACTACATGATGTACATTCCTCTTTCTAAACACTGATGATGTCAGCACCCTATAAATATAGCAGCAGAAGAAAAACCTCCCAGTAATGTGAATAGCGTCCTCTGCTAATGCATCTCTTTCTAGTGTCATAACATAGTTAGGTAGGGGTTTGAATCGTACAAATGCTATGTGTGTTTTTGTCACACAGTTTGTCCATGTGTGTTGGGTGTTGCTTTTAATATTGTATGACATATATTATATCAGTAATGTCAATTCACACATGAGGTATGTGTGTGCCATACACAACATTTTGACTGTGGTTTTCTGTGCAGGGGCTGCGGTTGGTATGTGAATATACAGTGAGAGTAGTCTATGGTGTCATCTTACCAGTGAGGGATACACTTCTGGTCTGGAGCATATAGTCCACATGTTGGTGATGATCAGGTGCAGCATGGTTTCCCCTCTTGTGGGAGTAGTAACAAGTTGTTCCATAGCATTTGAGTGTATGGATTCTAGGAACCTTTCACCTAGGGTGTTGGAGCTACAGTAATGCTCACAGTCTATGTGTGGGTAAATGATGCTGCCCAATATATTGTTGTTTGGAGACACCTGCAGATATTTATGTATTCTTAAGTAGGCCAAGTGGGTTACCTGGGTTTAGGAGGGTGGTCTGTAGCAGGCTATCAACTGGATGTCAGTTTAACCCACTGTTAGTTGCACATGGATAGTCTGTGATGCATCATGCTGTGGCATGGATAGTCTGTGATGCATCACGCTGTGGCAACAACCTGGGGGTGTGGGTATAGGTTCATAGGTGCATAGGTTCATAGGTTCATACTAGGCTATCTGCCCTAGGACATTTATAAGCCAAGACAGAGTGTGTTTGGCTTTTGCCACCCATTTTAAATTAATGTTGCTATGCCCTTTTTCGAGGTTAGTATACTGTGCCTCTGTCTAACAGTGACACAGAAGTGATACCAGGTAAACCTCGATCCCCATCCACTCATCAAGATTCCTCTTGAAGAGAGTCAATGAGGGATTCTGCCTAACCTGGACTGGGATTTTATTCCAGAGTGAAGGGAGCCTCTGGGTTATGAATCTGTCCCTCCAGCATGTCCTATTTATGTCAGTGCTGAGGTTCAAGTCTCTCAAGCGTGTAGCTCGATGGGATTTGGATTTTCTGAGGTGCAGCATGTCCATTACTTCAGGGTTGGACATGGCATTATATGTCAGGCAAAGATTACCTCTGAGCAGGCGGTATGCCACTGAGTATGGAGTTTTGTTAACCGGGCAGCATATGGCATCTGTGTGAGCCCTTTGATCCTCTTGGTGAGGTACTTTTGGGGTCTTTCCAGTTGCTGCAGGTGTCTGGTAAGGTACATCCCAAAAGGGGCATTGTACTCAATTATGGGCCTGATGAGGGATGAGAAAAGAGGCACGATGACCTCCCCTGATCTAGATGTGAATCCAATCATGATTAGGTGGGCTATATAAAATGTGTTTCTAACCACTTTGGCCACGTGGTTGTTAAATGAGAGATTGCTATCAACTTGGGTCCCCAGGTCCCTAATTACTTCTTCTGTACTTAATGGATTACCATCTATGTGGTAATTTGTGGGCACTTTGTTTTTGCCAAAGGGGATGACTATACACTTTGTGGCATTCATTTTGAGGCCATGGCTCTGGCACCAGTTGTCTGTTTCTATGAGGCCCGTTTGGAGGATGGTTGTGTCAGCTGGAGAGTCGATTATAGCGCCCAGTTTGCAGTCATCTGCGAACTCGGTCAGCAACAGTCCTTCCGTGTTGGCCTGTACCTCTGAGAAATATATACCGAACAGGAGAAGTCCCAGGACTGAGCCTTGTGGGATGCCACTTGTAACTGGTTTGGAGTCTGACATGGCTCCAGCAATTCTAACCATGTGGGTTCTGTCCTTGAGCCAGTTTGCAACCCATCTAGTGACACAGGGGTTTATATTTAAGCTGGTGAGCTTATCTATAATGCCTGAGTGGGGTATTGTACTGAAGACTTTTGCGAGGTCCAGGTAGGCTGTGTGGACCACCTTCCCCCATCAATGGCCTTGGTGACTGTTTCAAAGAAATCAACCAGGTTTAAGAGGCAGGATCTGCCCTTAACAAAGCCGAACTGGGTAGGATCCAGTGTCTGTAGGTCCCCAATATCTTTATTTATGAGGTCCATGATGATCCTTTCCATAGCTTTGCAGACCAAGCTAGTCAGGCTTATGGGGCGATAGTTTCCAGGATCCGATGAGGCACCACCTTTGTGTAGAGGGACCACTGTTGCTGTAAACC
Organism: Protopterus annectens; assembly: GCF_019279795.1. NCBI lineage: Eukaryota > Metazoa > Chordata > Ceratodontiformes > Protopteridae > Protopterus > Protopterus annectens. Next base: position 794,109,662 of record NC_056728.1, on the reverse strand, counting down.
ACTCTTTGGTACATATCCTGTGGTCATGCTGGGATTGAACAGTAGTTTTTTGTTTGGGTTTAGCTCATCTTGAAGTTCATGTAGGGCACAGCCCAGGACACCATCTGGTCCCATTGATGCTGTGTTGTTTGCTTTGGAGAGGGCGGCTCTTACCTGAGCATCTGAGATGTCAGGGGGGCAGCACTCTGCTGAGATAGATATTTGCCCTTCTGGTGGGGAGGGGGGGAGTTTGCGCTGAACCTGTCAGCTAGGATGTTGGCAATGTCTGTGGGTTCGGTGTATTTTTGGTCATTTTGGACTAATTCTGAGCATATCTGGGAATTCCCACCCAGGTCCCTAACATAACTAAAGAAAGCCTTGTGATTATCCTTAGTGTCCTGTGAAATTCTTCTCTCGAAGCTGGCCTTAGGCAATTTTATGAGTGCCCATAGTATTTCGCTAACACTGATCAGATATGCCTTACCTTTTTGGGATTTTGCTCTATCATGTAGTAGCTTCCTCCTTCAATTATATAGCTTGTTTATGGCTGTGGTCCATCAGACAGGACGTCTGCCTTTGGAGGATTGGGTCTTGTTTTTATTTGGAATTGCATGATCCATGCATTCCTGAAGGTGTTCATAGAATGTATTTATAAAGGATTCTGCAGTCTGGGCCATATTTTCCACAGGCCCGGGGGCTTTGAAGGATTCCACCTCGGTTTTGAGGGGTGTGGAATTTGCTGTAGAGAAGTTTTACACTGTGGTTTTCTGGGTAGGGGGTGGGGTCGGGATGTGAATATCCAGTGAGTTTAGTTTATGGCCTATTCTTACCAATGAGGGATACACTTCTGGTCTGGAGCATAGAGTCCCCATGTTGGTGATGATCAGGTCCAGTATGTTTTCCCCTCTTGTGGAAGTGGTAATAAGTTGTTCCATAGCATTTGAGTTTATAAATGCTAGGAACCTTTGAGCTAGGGTGTTGTAGCTAGAGTAATGCTCCCAGTCTATGTTTGGGTAGTTGAAGTCCACCAATATAATGGTGTTTGGAGAGACCTTCATATTTTCCAGTGTTCTCAGGAAGGCCAAGTGGGGTTCCTGGGTTTGGGAGGGTGGTCTGTAGTATGCTATAAACTGGAAGGCAGTTTTACCCACTGTTAGTTGCACATGGATAGTCTCTGATGCTTCGTGCTGTGCCACCAACCTGGAGGTGTGTGTATCTTTGATGAATATTGATACTCCCCCTCCTGTTCTGGTTCGATGCAAGTTTTGGGGCCAACAAGCATGGTATGAGGTATAACCTGGCAGTGCTGGGGTGCTCTCTGGAGCCTTGAACCAGGATTCTGTTACTGCACAGATATTGATGTTCTCCATGATAAGGACAGTTGCCAGTGCATGCATCTTGAGGTTTACACTGCTGGCATTGAGTAGCATTACTATTAGTTTCTTATCCCTTGTGATACCCATGGAGGTGATTTTGTCTTTTGAGCCTTGCCTAAAAAAGGCACTATGGGGGTAGCAAGAGCCTTTGCCAATACCCGAAAGCCCAGGGGTGACAGGTGCAAGCCTTCCCTAGCAAAGCATCATGTTTTGTCGAGCATGTCATCCTAGGCTGACAGGCATTGGATCCCCTTTGAATGACACCGATACTTAAGCCAATTGTTGGAATTGATCATCTTGTCTTCATATTGTGGCATACTTCTTGGTGAGGGGAAGATGCTACTCAAGGTCAGGGTCATACCGGCCTGGGCCACATGCTCAGAGGGCTCCTCTATATCTCTTTTCATGTAATCCAGGGAGGTACATCTCAGGTCATTCACACCAGCATGGACAATGACTGAGTCATATTTGTACTTGCCTTGGAGTGACCTGAGTGCTTGTGTTATGTGGCGGATCCTAGCGCCCAACAGGCAGCTCACCATGACCTTCCCTTGTTTAGCCTGGTGAGCGGGACATCAGTGTGCCTGATGATAGAGTCACCTATTACAAGTGTATCAGGTGTGTTGTTTAGCCTTAAGGGCTGTGACTGTTCGGCACACTGGCTTTGTGTGCTATGTGTTGTACGTGTTCTGTTTTGGGGTAGCGGTTGCTTGCGTGTCTGCTTTGGAGGTCTCTGCTGCTTAAGCAGATTTTTATTTAGAGCCTCTGAGTATGTTTTTGTGTGTTTATGTGTTTGGTTTGCTGTCGTGGTAGGTCTATGTGAGACTGGAATTATAGTGACTGTGGTTTCCTTCTCCTCCTGACAGGTTTCACCAGTACTGAGTTGAGAGAGCTTAGCCTCCAGTTTGGCTATATGGTTGCATCTCTCACATGTGTTGGAATTTGCTGGGAGGAGGAGAGGGTTGTCTGTGTACATGAGGCAGTTGTAACATTGCCTCAAGATTCCCAGATTCACCAGCTGGATCAGAGAGGAGATTGAAATGCATGTTGTACTGAAACCTGACTACTGCTTCCTCCAATTCATTCTTCTCGGTGTGTATGTTAACTGATACCTAGAATCACAAAAGGATGGAACGTAGCACACCAACAACTAAAAATTCACTTCAAAATGCTATAAGAGTCGTAGGAAGACTTGCAAACGATAGTTATAAAAAGGATTTATTAACGCTCTTCACGATAACATACAAAAACATGCGTTTTCGTCCCTCTCCACGAGGACTTCATCAGACAACTAATTAATAAACCATTTCCATTTTTATACTTTAATCAAACATAATTTTCCAATAAAATCACCCTTCCAATTAAAAATAAAATTCAAATGCACCAATCCTATTTCACAGCTCATGAATATTTTAAGAAAACTCATACATATTCATGTAACCAGACTTCCAATATCATTCATAGACTCATTGTGAAACATCACCATCTTGTGTACAAACCTTGCTATGACATACCAAATTTCATTATAGCAATGTAAAAATAATGACAATTATAAAATTAATTCATCCATTTATAACTTTGTATATCTTAATAAATATTATTGAATTGATTATAAATAGATAATTAAATAAATAAATAAATAAATTGATTGAAATTATGCATATTTTATAATAATCTAATTAAATATTTAAAATATGTTCAAACAGTGAGTATCTATTAAAATATTGTGTTGTTAAAATAAGATAGTTGTTGTTCAAGATCAATATATTGTAAAAGCTTCATTAATTTCATACTTTATTAGCTTTTAATTTTAATACGGGTTTCACAGAAACCATGTCATTAAGACCCGGTTTCCTACTTGCATCTAATCTCACTTGCCACCACAGTTCTTTGTTCTCCAGAATATCTTCCCATGGGCCTCCTCTTGCATCACGTTTTACTTGCTCTATTATAAACCATAAATAATCAGCTTCATTACATTCCATCTTATGTTTATATAAGGCGTTCGTCTCTTTAGACCTACTGATGTCATATATATGTTCATATATACGCCTTTTTAGGGATCTCTCAGTCTTCCCTACATAAAATGAAAAACATTTTTGACATACAGCTATATATACCACACCTTGTGTATCACAATTATAGTGTTCCCTTCCTTTTAACTTCATATTCCTACTAGTAATAATAATCGCATCCTCGTTCATTATGTAGGGGCATTGTTTGCACCTTCCACATTTGAAGGTGCCTTTCTTCCTATAACCTATTTCCCTATTGTCCATATTTGTACTTTCAAACATGTTACGCATACATATCGGATTCTTATATGTAACAACAGGTGTCATATTTTTAACTTCTTCCATGTCAGTGAAGGATATAAATTTCTCCCATTCTTTATTTATTATACTTTTTATATTCCTATTGATAGAATTAAATTCTACTATTAATCTTTTCTGTATATTTTCATCCTTCCCTTTTTCACCCTTATTTCCATTTAAATTCATATTTTCTTTAATTCCTTTTATAGGACGAAATTTATCCTTCCTACCAATCTCAACTTCTTTTCTTATATCCCGAATAAATTCAATAGGGTAGCCCCTTTCTAAAAACATTAATTCTAACCTATCACTTTCTAGTGTGAAGTCAAAATCCCTGCTTGTCATCCTTGAACCCCTCACAAACTGTCCTTTGACTATATTTTTCTTACAGTGTGAGGGGTGGGAACTATTATAATGCAGGTAGGAGTTACAAAATGTGGCTTTTCTAAAAACCTTTTCTAAAAAACTGATACCTAATAATACTAATACTGTTTAAATGGGAGTATGTGCTTTCCTGTGGGACTTGTGGAATAACTGGTATACAACAGTGGCTCTTGCAATTTGTTGCTGTGGCTTCACTATTTAACCTTTACATTCACTCCTTGAAGGACTGCTAGGTGTCTTTACTGGAATGTGTTGCTATGGCTTTCCTATTTTCCATTTACATTCACTCCTTGTAATGCTTGCTATATTTCTTTCAGCAGCAATTCCTTATATGTTTGGTGTGGTTTGGTGGTACTGCATGCAGTCTGGTCTGGCCAAGGTGTGGGGCTTGACACCTACAAGGGTATTTTATTTTGCTGCTGAACAGTAGTGGGGCCTTGTACTTTGTACTAACAGTTATGGATAGCAGGCACATGCAGCACTTGTAAACTGCTATACTGTCCTTATTTTATTAGTTGGGTACATCCTTTGATATTTCTGGGTTGTACTCCTACATGAGGGTGTGCTTGTGGAAGCAATTCTACAGCTTTTCACAGAGTGTGTGACAGCAGACAGAATGTTATGCTTGTGAGTTTTTGACACTTGCAGGCCTCAGATACTCTCAGGTGTATCTTTTATCAGCCTCAGGGAATGGTACATATCAGTGGGATACACCCGTGATATAGTTCAGATATTCTGCAGTTGTGACTGTGGGGTATTTTGAGCATATGTATTACTACACCATTTCTGACATGCAAGTAGTGCATACTTTAAGTAATTGACAGTTACCATTATGTGGGATTCCACACCTTTCTGCCTACTGTTAGTACATTTCACAGGGAGTCAGTGGGGCACAGTTAACATTTGTTTTCAAATCAGGAACATCCCTGTAAATCAGTCATAGTTGTGGTCTGGCCTCTTACCTATTCAAATATGGCAGTGTTTATCCTGCTCTGATAGTGTGTGAGGTTTGCAAGGTGCTACTGTCACATTGTTACCTACTACCTACCTACTAGCATGGCTGTTTCTCTTCTGACACTAATGTAATTCAAATCCACAAGAATTGCCAGTAAAGATACAAGACAAGCTTTGTGTAATAGACTTCCTATATTCCCTTTACATTCAGTCCTACTATTTCATGATATATTGCTTTCAGCACAAAGTTCTTGTATATCAGTCATGGCTTAGTGGTAAGTCATGCAGACTAGTGTTTCCTGGGTTCGAGACTGACAGAGGATTTTTATTTTGCTGATGAGCAGACTACAGGCCTTGTCATTCAGAATGACTAAGGCACTTTTAAGCAGTTGTAAGTGGGTTAGCGCTGGTTTGCGTGGAGCTCACGCATGCACAATGTCACTTAGCTTCGCGCACACACGCTTAGCTAAGCGCACACAAGCGCACACCCATTTACAACTGCTTAAAAGTGCTTACTCTCGCACACACCTGCGCTAATTTCTTTGAAAGAAAATAAAATGGGGAGATAGAAAAGTGGTGAAAAAGGGGGCACAAAGAGGGTAGGACAGTAGGAAAACAAGCTCGGGATTTGCAGGAAGGATGTAGGAAAGGCCCATAGCTGCCCATTTCTTTAACAGCAACAGCTGTGAATATGTGTGTAATTTGGTGTGAAATTTGAAACCTTCCACCCCTGAGAGAGGGGTGAGGACAACAAAATATGTTGTACAGCCAATTGTAATTACCAGTTCACATGTCCAGCAGACATGTATGCAAAATGGGCAGATATGTATGGGACGTAATTTTTTTGCGGGAACAGAGTACCCTTTTTTTATTTTTTTTTTCAGGTGAGAGTGGAATGTGAGGTACAGGAAGTAGGTATATTTGGGGAGGTAGGTAGGGGAGGTTAACAGACAAGACAAACAAGATGCATACAGGGGCAGAGTATGACACATGTGGGGAGGGCAATTGACGGGGACGGATGTTTGGATATCGCAAGCCCATGAGCCCACAGATGGCAACAGTGGAACTGAGATCCCCACCCATGGGCAGTTGCCACTCCACCTTCACTGCCCAGGATGGGGCTGTGCTGGGGGCTGTGTAGGACAGGCAGCAGGCACACCCATGAGTTGTGCCACCCGTGCCTCAAGCTGGCGTAGGGGCTCAAGCACAGAATGCCTGATCTCGCTATGCACCACAGACCGGACACTTTGGAGGGTGAGTGGACGGTCTCCTCCAGCCACGCTTGCAGAGGGGGGACGAGCCCCATCCCCTGCAGTGCTTCCACCCGAAGGTTGCACAGGGCCACTGGAGGAGGTTCTAGCCTGGGCACTAGTGCCAGGTGCACTCGCCAGCTGAGGTGGGAGAGGTGGGTCCGCTGGAACCCGCCTTCCCTGTTGTCCTATGTTTAGCAATATTTTATGACATTTTGGGTTAGTAACAAACAATACCATTCAAAATTAGTTGTAACAGCATGCATCAGTATTCCCATTAACCAAACACCCATGAATTCCAAACATTGAACAGCAAGCATAACACATGCATATTTTGAACAACAGTACACAATCCACCAGCATGCAGGGTTGATTGATGGCAACAGGCCATCAGGTTTGGATATGTGAACAGGGCACTTGCATCAATGTACATGCAAATATGTTTGAACCAACAGGACAAATGTCCATAGGAATTAATTGTGAATACACATACCCAGTTTGTTGTGGAATGGCATTATTTGTGAATATAGGGTAGGGTGAAGAAATATTTCATTAACAACTTCAACTACCTACACATATGCTGTACATCTCTAGTAGCTGCAGATATATACCCAACAGGTCTTAGTACAGTTTCCTATATGTAACCTTAGGAATGTTGGTGATGGGACTGTTACTGCTACATTCATTTACATTGCATTTTTAGTCATACACATTCATATCTGGTTGTGTTCAGGAACAGTATCCTGCTACATTTGATTTATATGGCTCTAGACAACTGTGGATGTTCATTATTTCATACAACCATACTATCTCCATATTGCAAGGGTACAGCAACATATCCAAATTGTGGGACAGACACATTCCAGCTTCAGTACTTTATTACAAACATTTCACTGTTTAGTTGTGGCTGTCTCATTCATTTCATTATGTACTGACTGCAGTATACATTATTCAAGAGTTATGACAGCTTTCTTGGTCGATTCATACCTCTTTCTCACACTCTCACTTGTTTTATTTTTACAATTCAGGATGATACTTAATTCTAGGTGTTATTAACATGTCTTACTTTGTTACAACAATCCTTTCCAACAGACTCACTTGTTTCATATGGCAGATTTTAAAAGGGGATGTATTTGACACATGTCTATTGTCTTTAGCTTGTTTACCACTAATTTTCAGGCTGCAGCAGATTATCTGATATTACAATACAGGTGGAAAATCTCTATTTCAGACTTGTTTAATTTTTATTTCTGGATTACAGGCTACATCACTTATCTAATCATGCAATACTAGCAGAATCTTTCTTCTAGTGTTATTTGAACTTTATTAATATGTAACTACACTGAATTCTTTTATAAGCTGTCTCACTTTTATTGTATAACAATTACAGAAAAATAATTACTAACCTGCCTGGTGGCGCAACAGCTCCAGCCTATCACCATAAGCTTGCCGATTCGCGGAACGCACACCTGCAGCTGTAATATAAATGAAGTAATATTGGAACATACATCTCCATAATACCAGCTAGGATAATTTCTTACATACGTAATTACATGGATACTTACTCAGTAGTGGGGTGTTGGGCATTTGCCGGGCCTCCTGGATCCAACGGTTCAGCTGGTCCTGCTTTTGTCTCTTCAGGTCTGCATGGTGGTGATGGACCTGTTCACCAGTCCTTGGTATGCCTGTGGCACTGGTGAGATCATGTGCCAACTGGTTCCATGCCTCTGCCTTGTACACTCCCCACAGAACCTGGCCCTGCATGAGTTGAGCCTCATGATCGTGGACTAGCAGCCAAATCATATATTTGGACTCCTCAACACCCCACCTCTGTGCTCGGAAGTGACTGCCCTCTCCTACACCTGCCATCCTGACTGCAAATAGGTTCCACAATCAGTTATGCTGTGTATTCCCACCTATGCGGCATATATATGCCGTTTTTCCCCGCACTTATCTGTGATTGGCCATTTTGGAATTGTATCAGCTTAAACAAACCTGATTTGTCATGCTTCTATTTCCATTCATTCCTATATATATGCTAATACTGCATTGTTCAGTGCAGTTGTTATGGCTTAGTAGTAGAGTACTTTGCCTATGATGCACAGTATCCTGGTTTCGAGACTGGGCATTGCTTTTTTTTTTAATTTTACTAATGTCTAGATAGGCTAGGAGGTGTGTCTGTGTAAAGGTGGCTTTGATACAGGTTGCTCAATGTTGCCCGCTGGTAAGCCAGTTGGCACGCTGCGCAGCTCTGCGCAAATGGGTTACGCTGGTTAACGCGTTATTTGGCTATGAGCACGCATATTACGCTATGAGAAATGTTGCTCAACTACGGGCACACATTTTCAGCAAATTAGAGTGCTGCTCAACTCCGGGCACTCATATTACACCTGTTAAACCACTGCTCACCTGCGGGCAATCATACTCAGCTTGTTAGAGCGCTGCTCAGCTATGGGCACTTATACAATTTTTTTTTTATTGTGTTCGATTTCCCCAAAAATACATGGCCCATTTCATTACATTTTACTTAAATTATAGTTTTATATATATATATATATATATATATATATATATATATATATATATATATATATACATATATACATATATATCAGGGGATTGTTTCGTGCTTATTTCACTCAAAATAGAAAATGATGTTGTTGGGGCTCGAACCGTGACTACCTCCTCTTTGGCCGACATCTCTATCGCTATGCTATTGCGACTTGGCTTAATTTACAGATTTAGATCTTATATGCTTTTCCAATGAGTGCTAACTGTGGCTAAGCGAAGGGCACACCCATGCAAACGAGCACAATTACGGGCAAACTTTTTTGAAATTATAAAAAAAAAAATTAAACTGTTGATTTTTACGTTTTACATTACAGTTGGGTTTATAGTCTGTGGCGGCATGTGTGCTGTTGTGCTTCTTAACATTTCTGCGGACTCACTTGTGGGTGTTTCCTTTCGGGACTGTGATTCTTCTGGGGGGGCATATCCCTTTGCAAGACTCGCCGTCCAGACACGCCCCCTACTTTCCTACACGGACCGTGTTAGCCTAGGGTGTGATTCAGCATGCCTTCATGAATATGCATGGCATGCTGACATCACACCGTTTAACTGCAGCCTCCATGTAAGACTTGTTAACTCTTACATGGAGGTTTCTTGAATCCTGCCCTAATAGTTTCTTTACAGCTTAAACACACTTAATAACTATTATTCACATTTTATAGTGCTTGTGGATAATTATGCATTTATATGGCTGCTGCAGTGGTTAGTCAAGCCATGCACTTGTTTTGCATGTTCAGTATTCGTTTTAATGATGACATCATGTGTTTTTCTACTGTGCCTTTAAGTTTATTGGTTTGAAGAATTAATTGATCAGCTGTGCCTATAAAAGGCAGTTTTAATGTTTAAGGATGAGTTTCTGAAGAAGTCTTGCGTTTCACAGCAGACGAAAAGCACTTAAAATAAATATTTTAACTTATTTCGACTCTCATTGCTGCTTACGTGGAGATTCTTACTACTTGCAACTACAGTTTGAGTGGACTTAATCAGTTGTCCTTGTTTTGGGAAGATACTAACATGCTGGACTTGGTTTTTCATTTCTTAGTTTGTTTTCTGTTTCTGATTACCCATTTTGTTAAATTATGTTTGAGACAGGTCCTGTTCTATAAAGATTTTTGGGGGACAACTGTAATCTATGGAACTCTTCTGTGGTTAAAGCATTTCATAGAGAAACAAAAAGAAAATCATGTTCAACTTCCAACAAGTTGAAAAAGCGACTATAAAAAGACATTTAAGCAAACTTTGTAAAGAAGTGATGGACATTAGCAAAGTATATGATAGCAAAGTATTATCGACTGGTGGATGGGACTGTTATATTGTACTGAAATGGAGAAAGAAAACATTGTTTATATGCCTGGTATGATAAATGTAAATGGTAATGGGGTGAAGTAAAATATTGGGGACGACCTAAAATATCTTTCTTTTGTGGAAAAGATTCATTTATTTATTTCCAGTTTGATTACCGTGGAAGTCCACTGGGCCCAGAGAGCCCATTTTCAGTGGAGGCCCAGGAAAAAAAGCTCCATAAAACAGATTACAGTAAAGATAGCAGTCCAATAAAAATAAAAGTACAAGTACAAATACATATCAAATAATACAAAGCATGAGCAATATTGCCCATAGTGAAAAAATATTGTGCAGATACATTTTAACAAATTCACACAGTTAAAGTCAAAAGTCAAAAGCTATTTACAATATTTACAGAGTGTGAGAGATTGTATGGGAATCAGCTATAGAAGGTTATAGCCAGCTATAAGGTGTTTAGAAACTCAGGAGGATACCCTCCCAGGGGCTTTTGTTAAAGAGTTCTATGTAGGGAGAATGCAGTTACATTTCTGTTTGGTGGAGTGGTTGGTGTAAAGCTGAGTTTTAAAGTTGTTTGTGTTTGACATTGTCCTTAGTGTGAAAGGGAGAGAGTTCCATTTCTTACCTAAGGAGAAGGAGCGGAGAAGTTGTCCAGCAGGATGTTTAGTTTTGCGGACAGTAATTAAGTTTTGGTGTTCAGATCTGAGAATTCTATTTGGGGTGTATGGGGGAAGGATGTTAGTTAGAGTGGGGTATTTGATTGGATTACATATTAGCCTATGTGCTGTAGTGAGCTGGAGGAAGTCCAGGCAATTTGTGAATTCTAACCAGTTGAGGGATTGGAGGGTAGATGATCATTTGATAAGTAATTGTAATAAGACAAAATGTTACATTTGTAGGGAAAGAGGTCATAATGCAAAAAAATGGGAATTTAAATGTTATAAATGTAACAAAATTGGGCATTTGTGAGTGGATTGCAATGTAGAGAAAATGGATGTAGAAGTAAACATAAGTGAGGATAGTATTTGGTGAGAAGAGATAGCCCCAATAAAAGATAAAGAGGAAGGGGAAGCAAGATCAGGGTTAAAATAAAAATAAGGATAAAGAGAAAATGAAACATATTATAGGAAAAGGTTGTAAAATAAGTGATGAAGAAGATATAAATTGGAAAATAGTGAAAGGTAAGAATAATTCAATTGGCAAAAGAGTAAAAGACAAAAAAGAAAGTTTAAAGGGATATGCATAAAAGAGAAAAAAGAAAGGAAATGGATGAAACAAATGAGATAATTTCTAATAAGTTACAATTTAGACAAATGAGTGTTTGAGTTCTTTCAGTAAATGTAAGTAGTATTAAAAATATAAGTAGAAGAACAGACATCATTAACTGGTGTAATAAGTGTGATGTTGATGTACTAATATTCAAAGATGTAAGATTTTTGACACAAAAAGAGAGATTACAAACAAACATTTAGGAGGAGGTACACTATGGACCTTAGGAAAATAACTGTGTTTTGGCATAGTTGCACTTTGTAAGAAACCAGTGAAAATAATTATTGAATATAACATTGGTAATTACAGGAAGATTAAGTACTGTAGATCTCAAAGGGCATAATTAAGTATATAGAATTATAGCATTGTATACCTATATTATAAGTAAAAAAGGAAACATTTATTTCAGAAAATTCTGGATTATGTAATAATTAATGTGAATATAATATTAATGAGAGACTGTAATTGTGATTTGAGCAGAAAAAGTAGGAGAGGAAATAATGTTAAGAAAATTTCTGAAGTTATAAAATGTGACAATTTAATTATTCAGAATAATAATTTGTGCACATATATCTGAGGTGTATATAAGACTAAAAGAGATTAATGGCACTCAGATGAAAAAAAGAAGAAAACATATGAAACAATGTGTATAGATTTTTTAAAGGATTTGGAAAATAATAATAGATGCTATTGTGTAATAGAATTGAGAATTTCTGAAAAGAATCAAGATTAATTTAAATTATTACTTAAGCAACGATATTACTTACAAGGTAAAAGAGAAGAGGCATCAGCTTCTATGAGTATTATCAGTGGCGGCTGGTGACTTCAAATCAAAGGGGGGCTGCAGGAGACAGCTGAGTGGGTGGGGCCAATGGGAAGGGGTGTGGCCAACTAAAAAGTGGTGGAGCTATGGTGCAGTGGGATCAATGCTGGATATGCTTACTAATTTACATGAAATAAATGCTCAAGTCACTATGACACATGCTAAATACTCTACACAGCACACATTGTTACATGTATATACAGGTTGGTTTGAAAACTTACCTCTGCGGTTTGCTGCAAACAGTACTTCATACTTGGTTTCTGCATCTGCACCTGATGAGACGCTGTAGTCTGGTCTGGAACACATCGGGTCATACTGGATCCCCCCCACCCTTTTTTCATGGAGGTTCAAAAGGGAGAGTTTTAAAGTTTCCCAAGCAAACACTATTCACATGACCCCACCTGGTTCCAAATAAGGGCTTGTAGTCTTCTCTGCCGGCTGTTTCCATTAAGGGTTACCACAGCAGATAAGTTTCCAATTTTTTCCTGTCCTCTGTATCTTGTTCTGTCACACCAACCACCGGCATGTCCTCTCTCACCACATCCATAAACCTTATCTTAGGCCTTCCTCTTTTTTTCTTACCTGGTAGCTTCATCCTTATCATACTTTTCCCAATATACCCAGCATCCCTTCCTCAGCACATATCCAAACCAGCCTAATCTCGCCTCACTGGCATACAAATACTGTGGATGTCTTTCAAAATGATATCACTTAATTGGCCCAACATCATCTAAAATGGTCACTTATTCCTTGTTATGCCAGCATTACTGGGACTAGCTTAATATTCAGTGCTAACCAGTACAGATAGGGTTAAGCATCAATAAAACAGTTTACAATTATCCTTGATGAAGAAGCTGTTTCTTGCAGAACTAAGAAGGCAGTGCAAAAGGAGCAGGCAGAAGATAGGGTACATAAAACAACTGGAGAGGCTGCAAAAGTACCTCACAAAGAGGATCCTAGGCCTTAAACACCTGTCCTATATGGACAGACTCAAAAAACTCCAACTATTCTCTGTCTCATATTGCCTACTTACAGTATAGCATGGTTAGCTACACATTGTAGTTTGCCCTTCCTTTCCATTGTACAGTTTTAAGATTCTAACCTAGCACTGCCATGTACCCTGACCATGGGCTGTTTAGAATTTGTATTCCTCTCCAAGACATGAGTAAGCTGCAACATAATATAGTGTAGGTAGCTGCTATATGGAAATGTATTTGTTGCATTTGATTACTGGGAAAATCTGACTGAGCAATATACCCCCTTTTCAACGCGGCCCAGGGAGAAAGGATCCAACTAACCAATACATAGATACATAACAATAACATACATAACAGTATACTGAGATAACAAACATCTCTGCTAAGGTAAAAGGAGTAAAATAAAATCTACATTGCCATACATTTACTTTCAATTCACACATATGCTGTATGTTTGTATGTATACCTAGCCTAGTTACACCTTCTGTATATTTCAAGCTGCATTAGCCAGCATAAATCATCTCTCTGGCTTCTGCGCATTTATTTAAGGTTACTTATGATGAGCTGATTTTAGCCTAGGTCAGATAAGATTCAACAATATACATCTTGCAGCATACCTCTCAACCTCTTAGAACAAGAAATCTGGACAAAACCATGTATAAAAGTGGGACAAAGTACCAGAAATTGGGACAATTTTTAAATATTGCTCTTCTTACAAACTTAGAAAGTTGATAGAATAACAAGTTTTGCATTAGCATGAATTTTCTGAAGGGTATATGAAGTCTGAAACTCCAATGGATGTCATTACTTTCTAACTTCAGTCTAATGATTTATTTTATGTCACTTAAGTTAACAGTCATGTACATTTTGCTTTCCAACTTCCACCAGTATCCCTCATTGACAGTGGTGACAACTACTGACTGAGGTTTCTTTTTAGGGATAAACTCTTAGCTAGGCTTGTAAGGGCCCCAGGGGCATTAGCCTAGTAGCCTCCTATGATCCTATTTAACACACCCCCAAACTAGAGAAAAAAACCTTACAAGAGCAGCTAACAGCACAGTTAAACATTCATATGCCATTCAGTAATCATTTACGACAATACAGTAGCAGAGGAAAATGTTGAGCTCAGTGTTGATCAGCTAGTTAGATTTAATTAAATGGAAAAAAAGTGGTACAACAAAAGAAACAAGCTAAAACACATGTCTTAAACATCAGACATAAGAACTGCCAATACAGGTTGTGTAGACATCTGCAGGAGAACAGCAGCAGAGATTTCTATAATTAAATTCAGTGGTCATCAGTATCAAAGGATATAGTGCCCACGTGGTGGCCTATCTGTTGGATAATACCTGACTTTCAATTTCAGTCTTACCAGGCACATGGTCTAGCAACCAGCATTGTGAGCCCCACAATTAGTAGCAAAAGAAAAGTATTGAGCTAGGGCAGGCTGCAGATCTTTAGCACTGGAAACAAACTCAAGCATTGGGTCCAGTAGCATTAGCATTATCGGCCCTTTGTGCAAAAATAAAGTGTGAGACCTAGATCTGCTGAGACATAGTTCACCTTCAGTATGCAAGCCATCTGAAACACAGCTCTCTGTTTGGTTTTGTGTACCACCTATGCTTAATGTTCTTGCACCTGAAAGCATAAAACAGTGTTATAATTCAACCATATCCCACATAGCTGACACATGAGGTATATGTACTCTGTTAGCTGTAGCCTTTTAGCAAATGGCTCAGTCTCATCAGACTTGGACTTATGTCCACTTGTGAGTTACACAGCACACTATAAATGCTCTGCATTAAACATTGAGATAAGCAGTTACAACAAAAAGAGATGCTCTTCAGATGTAATATGTGCACAAACATCTGCCTTTTCTCACAGAAGGACAGTTCTGTGACCAAGTTGACAAGAGCTGCTCATCTACATTAAGTGCATACCCAAGGATGACCCTGGTGGTCACCGACTTGTCTCCTGGGGTCATAATTCTTTACCATTCTTTTTGGCTTTGTTTTTCACAGTATCGCACTATCACACAACACCCACATTAATGCCCAAAGACTGTCTGAGAATGCAGACTCATTAATACTAATACATAGATAGTCCACAGGAATATAAACATGAGATTCTGACACTGTGATCTAACTAGGCTTCATGTCATTTATATGCTTTCTACACTTTACTCACCCTGCCAAGACTACTAACTGTGTTTACATCAGCCAGCGTTTCTGCCCACTTTTCTTGAATTCCTTACTTCCTTCATAGTGCATAAGGCAGAGCACCACCAGTCTTAATTGCATTTTGAAGCACTTCAGGTTCTTATTCTATGAAGTACTAAAGTTTCTTCCACACATTACATATAGAACATTTATAAATATCCTTACAAATCAGCATATATTAACATATTTTCACATATTAAACAAAATTTGACTAAAAGGTGCTTAAGTTTAACACATACTGTTCATCATAAGTAATGCAATTCTAAGGTCTCAGATGACCGCATTTGTAGGCTCACTCTTGACCATGTGTTACACGTTTTCTGATTCAATTTTCTTTCTTCCATCCATGTGACTTAACTCTATTCAAAATTCAAATTTTGATGCTAGTTGCATTGCCTCTGTCTCAATATTTCCACATGATCTGGTTTGTGTAAATTATCTGGGATGCCAATTATTCTAATGACACCAGAACCACAGGAAAGAAACAGAATCCACAAACAACAAATCACAAAGCCAGGCAATTCAAAAAAAACTGTTATTGTGACTTCAGTGTCTTAATGCCATGGCTCAAATGCCTTTTCAGAATATATGTCACTAAAAAACAATTGGTTTTTAAATGTTTTTAAACCCTCCAACAAGGGCAATAAATACTGCAGCAAAGGGATGTCATGCCTTTATCCATCAATTATATAGCTGTGTAAATAGCTTTCTGCCATCAGTTACCCAATATCTGTACTCTACAACAAATATACACAGGTCTTTTCTTTTTAATACTTACGTATTAGGCATCCTTTTCATGCACTCTCTCTCAGTACTAACTAACCTACTCCATTTTCTCTGTGTCTTTGCCAGTAGTATAGAATTCATTTTATCAACCCATACCTATTGTACTATCCTCCTTCCTGGTGCCTGGGACTCTCTTCTTTACCTACATACCACATATAATGTGGATGATTTAAGCATACTCTTTCAATCACTATGCAAACTCAATTTCTCTTCATTCAGATCTGTTGTTATTGGTAAATCCTACATCATAGGCGTTTTTATATATAGGACATTCATCCCAAATCTGAGTCACAGTTTCTTTCTCAACACTCATGTTCACTCCTAAACATGATATCACATTATAACTCAATGCACACCCTCCCAGCTCAACTACTAATAGCCAATCCCTACTTCCACATATTCTGTAGTACTTCCACCCTTATCTCATCACCACTACATCTCCTTTCATTCCCATAAACATACATTTCTTCTACTAGCACTCTAGCTCACTTTAGTATGTCCTGTATTGCTTCAGTACAACAACGTATACTAACCATAGTCTCTCTTTTCTTCTTAACTTATAATTCTACTTCCTACCACACATTTCACATTATACATTACCAATCTGATACATTTCCTATAAACCTATACCACCACCATACCTACATTAACATTCACATCTCAGCTCACCTTTTCAACAGCACTAACTCCCAATTCTATGCTTCCATATATATCCAAAACCACACAATCTACTTTCACATATCATAAGCATTTCACTAAACTCAAATCCATCCTACTCCTTTCTCTTACTCACATTAAACTTCAGGCAGATATTCATCCTAACCCAGGGCCCACACACATATCTTCCATTTCAACCCTTTCCTACCCCTACTCTTCAAATCAAAACCTCTCCAGTTCTCCACATTACCCCCCCACACACACACACACACACTTTCCAGAGATAGACACTCTGACGTTTTAATTACTAAATTCAACCTCAGAAGCATCACCAACAAAATAGAAGCCTTTCATGTTGCCCTTACCCACTACTCCACAGATGTAACTCAGACACACTTACCTCAAACAAATGAAGAAATGAGCGATCAACTGTAGTCTGTAGGCTTCTTTTATTACGTAGCTGGCTGCTAGTGCTAGTCAAACAAGGACTCAGGAATTCACTCCAGAATCTTTCCTTTCCTCTCCAAAGTTCATCTGAAGTTCTGAACTAAGCAAACTTGCAAGCAAGCAAGCACCCAACCCAAAGAAAATTAGAGAGTCAGAGAGGAAGCCTGATAAATTATATTAAATATTAGCAATAGGCTGGGCAGCAGTGTGGCACTTGTACCCGTGTACGTTCTAGTACTAGCTACTGAGCTACAAGATCAGAAGGCAAAAGTAACTGTCTCGTCCAGTCGTCCTGCACTGCCTGATAATACTGATTGTTTCTCGCTCTCTTTTTCAGAAAGAGAGCGAGAACCAATCAGTAGTCACCCTGCCATTCACGTCACGTACGTGACTGCGGACATGGCAGCCTGCCACCCTTCCACTTTACTGTGCAGTTGCCACACAGATTTCTGGGCATCATACACTGATACAGAACCCCACATAGTCCAGACTGCCTTTACAGCAATCTGAGACAGTCCAGCAGGCAGCAAAAATAAAAATAAAACACTGGAACTCACCGAGCAACGAGCATGCGCAGTTTGAGTTCCAAGACTTTGCGAGTCAGTTTGACTCATTTTTATAGCAAGCCAGTTAGTTTTCTTAATTTAAAAAATATTTTATTTTATAGGTTGTGCTTTTCTTTTTTCTCCACACAACTGGGGGGGGGGGCTGCAGTCCAATGCCATGAGCTGCCACTGAGTATTATTGTTAAAGAGAATATTAGTATACTGAGAGAAATTAAAGGTTATACAGGAGAGGTAAAAAGGTCTCATGATCAAATTATGAATATTGTAATAAATATGTAAAGAAAATGTTTCAAAATAAAAAGTAGAAAAAAAGAATGGCATGTTGAAATATTAACAGAACAAAAAAATAAAGAATTCAAGATGTTCTTATAAGAATTAGATAAGATACTTGGACAAGTTAATTTATAGTTGGTTAAAAGACCAGATAGAATAGGAAAGCAATTTTAAAATAATTTTATGGACTGGTAGAAAAAAAACACTTCTTAAAAGTTATGAATGAATGGTTGAATGTAGGTTTTATGTACAAAGATTTATACAGTGACATGCTTAAATATGTATGGAAAAAGGAAGATAAAAAATACAACTGAAAATCAGAGACCTATAGTACTGAACAATGAGAGAATGTTGTATTATGGAAGACTATATATATATATATATATATATATATATATATATATATATATATATATACACACACATAGTTTAAAGGGAAAAAGATGTCCTAATCATTATCAATAGTAAGGAAAAGTGTGGATGATATTTTAAACAGGAATGATGAAATCAGTATTATGGTTGGATATTTAAATAAAACATTTGATACAGTACAACATGAATTTTTGTAGACAATTATGGAAGAGTATAACATTATTGAGAAAATTAAGAATGCATGCTGTTACGCATGTAATAAAAATAAAGTTAGAATTGTATTTAATGGATGGTTAAGCAAAGAAATACATATAAAGAATGGCATACATCAGGGATGTTCTATGAGTAGCATATTATGTACATTAGTTATGAATGTATTAGTTAGTCATGTAAATTTGCATATGAAAGGTGCTACTTGCATTAATAATGAAGGGATAAAAAATTCCAGTTATATTTACTTATGTAGATGATATTATATTGATTACAAGAAAAAAGTCTGGATGAAAGAAGTTATATGTTAGGTGCATCAATGTTTAAGCATAATATGCGTGACATTAAATAAAAAAGTAAAGGACTAGGTCATATAGTAACAAAATGAGGAATATCTTTTTTGATGAAATAAATCTCTGCAAGTGAATAAGATTTGGGGTAAAATGTAAGCGAGGAACAATGGAATTGGATAATAGATGAAAAAAAGAGCTTTGTTTTTTTTTGGAAAACATCAAAGCTATCATGTAATAAAAAGATTTATTTGATTAATTCAGCTATACTGCGAAATACTGCATATTCATCTAGTGTCCATATGTTGCCAACAATCTATGAAAAATAAATATTACAAGTATTTTTTTTTATTTTACAGGGAGATCAAGACTGAATCCATTTAAAACAGGAGTTTTATATATAGATAAGGAAGATGGAGGTTTAGGATTAATGAACCCAATTATTTATTCTGCTTCTTTGAATGGCTATAAAGTTTTGTTCTGGATAAATCATTCAATTGAAAAGTTAGTGGTAGATTTACTAACATACAAATATAAACAGCACTGGGATATGTTAAAAAATTCAAAAGAGGAAAAAATATTTCAATGAAGAAATGAGATGTTACCAGGATATCATTGTTTATAGAAAGAAAAATTAATGAAATAGAAAATGAGAGAAAATTGAGGTATAAAATATCATAATGCAACAATATTGTATTAATCCTTGTGCTGATCTAGTGAATGAAAAAGTGAAAGCTATAAATGTATGAAAAGCATGGTATAATAAATATATAGAATGTCAAGATTTTTATGGAGATTCGTGCCATATAAAAAATAGTGAAGAATTTGTGTATATTGCGGTAGTGAAGAAACTACAGAACATTTTTTCTTTCAATCTATAAAGGTTGCAAAATTGTTGAAAAATTAGGTGAAGAACATTTCTTTGAAAATATAAAAGAGGCAAATTAAATGCTTATAGATATGATTATCTATGGATATTATAGCCATAAAAATAAGGAATATATTAATAAAATAGATAAAAGATTATTTTGCATTGTGTGGACTATTTGGAATGAAAGGATAAATTAAATCATATTTAATAGCAAATGAAGACTAGCAGCAATTTTAAGAAAACTTAGATGTGGTTGTGGAAAAAGAAGTGGGGGTCAGATAAGCAAATGGGACATTGGGTTAACATTTCATCTGAAGGACAAAATCATCCCCTGAAGCCCATCCATAAAGCTTTCCAGGACTTAAACCCAGAATATGTTGTCCCACTTCCCAATTTGTCCTGCTCCACTTCTCCAATGCTGTCTGCTTGTGGAAACATATCATCTAGCTTAGTTGGATTTTAAAAGCACTCATGCAAGCACTTCCATGTAAAGATCCTAAATCTTCTGGTTGACATAGTAATCTTGGGGTAAATTCAGATTTCTTGCCATTTATGTACCATTACTTTGCTTCTTGATTATGGCCTGATTATGGATCCACACTCTAATATCTCTTAAACTACCTCTTTTATTTTCTCCTTACTAGATTTATAAAGCTTCCTCACCAGGCTTTTGTTTCTTGCTACTACACTTCCTGCCTCAGTTAATAAATTCACAGTCTCTAGTCATTTAAGGTTTTTCCTAACTATTTCATTTTTTCTTTCTTTCACAGTTGTGAATATTGACTGTAGTTTTATATAATCTCTGTCTGGTCCACTTTAAACAATTCAACTACCTCCTTCCATTCTAGTAGGATATCTCCCTTTCTTAGTTGCTCTCAGTACACTAATTTGTTGTTTGCCTAAGCCAATATTTTATCACTTAATTTCTTAGTAAACCTACTTGCCACACTAAACCTACTGGACACAATTCACACCTCCAATGCAACATTATCTTTATTTTGCAAAGTCTCTACTGTTTTATTGAATCAGTTGATCTCTAACACCTCTCTTTTGAGTATCAAGCTAGGGATCACATGTTTAACCTTTTGATATCTTCACACAGTCCCGTCTTGTTTAACATCATGTCATTCCATGTTGAGCTATAGTGTTGATTCTGAATCAAATGCATACATTTCATTTGTGTTGCTCTATAATACCCTTCCATGTTTGGTACCCCCAAACCTCCTAGTTCATTGTGTAGGATTGGCTTCTTCCATTTTACACTAGGCTTCTTCCTCCCAAATGACACTTTTTAATCTCCCTGTGCATCAACTCCCAAATATTTGCCTTCATATAACAATGAATGCTTGATTCACATACAACATCAGAGGTACTATGAATATTTTTATAGCTTGTATTTTATCATATAACTCCATTCTGATCATTACCCAAGATTGTAATTTTTTTGGTGATGTGCCTTCTTATCTCTGCATATATTTCAATGTGGGGCCTAACTTGCTTCAGCTGTTAACTACACACCTAAATATCTGATTTTATAGTAACCCCACAGAAAGGGATATTGTTGGACTAAATTATGTGCTGGGGTATAGTTAATTGCTATTTCATTAGTTTTATCTTCATTCACTTTATAGCCTGATATGTGAGAGAATTGTCACAAAAAAAGAGCTTGGAGATATCCTTACAAAGGTCATAAAGTACACTATTGCGTCATCAGCAAACAATGATATTTTCCTCTCTTTCATTCCATTCCTTATCTTTTATTGTAGTCTAGCTAATCTTCTGTGCTAGTGGTTCCAGATATAATGAAAACAAAAGATGGGAGAAAGGGCATCCACGCCTCTTCCCTCTACTAATGTAAAATTCCAGAGACAGATACTCACTACCTTAATCATGGCTAGGGAGTCCTTAGAGATTTCCCTGATCAAAGCAAAAATTTCCATGGGTAATATAAACCTAGTAATAACTTTCCATAGATATCTCTATTGAACACTACTGAATACCTTTTCCACATCTAAACTTATAAAAATAAGTTCTTCTGATCAAAGTTTAGCTTTGTGGTGCAATGTGTGTTATCAAACATTTGCCTCCCCTCTATGAAACCTCCCTGATCTGTGCTTGTGATACTTGGCATTATCATCACTAGTCTTCATAAAATACCAGTAAAAAAACATATAATTGTGATTTAATATTGAGCTTGCAAACCATAACAAATCCAAGCAACTTTCCCCCTTAAATAAACCCAAACACATCTGGCATGCTACCACTATACCTGATACTATACCTGTATAGAGTGTGTGTCAGGCTAGTTCAGGACTAGTGCTTGCATTAAGGCAGTTCCAGGCCAGTCAACTCAGAGCTAAGGGTTTAAGAATTCCAAAGCTGTTATTTTCTTCAGTCTTTTAAACCTGTGAAATTCCACTACATATTTGCATTGCATTTTCTTATTTAAGAGGTCTAATGTAATGTCCCTCTTATGTATTGACTGTATGTCAGGATAGTTCAGGACTAGTGTTTGCAGTAAGGTAGTCTCAAGCCAGTCATTTCAGAGCAAAAGGTCTAATATTTTTCCCTCTCATCCGCACTGTTGGAGGTGTGTTCTTAAACCCAGGTTATATGTTGCTCCTACCCCTTATGATAATTTGACAATGTAATTTCCTCCCTCTACCCATTGAGAATGAGTACATAAGTATCATTTTTCAAAGTCTTTAACCTTAAACTATTCACTGAGATAAAAATCTAAAAATCCTTTAGTAGAATTGCCTTATATCGGGTGTACTAATATTGTTTGCACTCATTTTAGGGTTCACTTACTGAGTTTTACTATAATTAGTTTGCTGGTTGCTTATGGTTGTAGAAGGAGGTTTCCAGGCTAGTTGTTTTGTATTGGACATCATCCTAAACAAAATGAACTTCAAGCAGTTATAATTACCCCTGCCCCTGAGGCATTCCTGTTGGAACCATGGGCCAGCACTCCCCCACAGCTTCTGTAGCCAGTCTGATTGAGATGGGTAACTTGAGGCAGTGTAAGAATTATCTCATGCTGTATGACTATCATCTATTATTCAAACAGCATAACAGAGTGTGTGAGAGGTATACGTATACAGTATTTTTGGAGGCAAGAATCTCACACATACTAAATTCAGATGCAAAAATTGTCAGCTGTACACCAGACATCACACCTCACCAAAGCCATCATAATACACAATCTGTCAATGCTGAGGTTGTAAAGATTAACTTGCCTGAACCTCAAAGAACAGCAAAACACAACACAAGTACAAAGTACACTCAGCAAGTTAAACATATTTCTTCATATATCACAAGGAATCCCAAATTCATGGATGATGAGCCTGTAAGGCAGGCATTGATCCAAATAAACATTGTTGCTATAGGTGACTCCATTGAAGGCATACAGATGTAGTTCTTACCAGGGTGAGCAAGGAAAGAGTGATAGCTGTCGCTTGTCTGGTGCCAGGATCTATCAGATCATACACATTTTCATGTCCTTGAGAAACAAGTACCAGTACGACTCTGTTATTGCTCATGCCACTGTCAATGATATGAGATGTACCTCCCTGAACTATAGGTGGAGAGATGTGATGGAGCTGACAGAGTATGTATCCAAGGCAGGCATGAGTATAGCATTGAGCAGCATTCTATCTTCTCCGAGGATGATGCTGAACTATGAGCAAAAATTAATTGAATTCAATAACTGGCTTAGTTGTTTGTATCATTCAGAGGTAGTCCGATATTTGTCAGCCTGCAAGGATATGATCGGCAGAGCATGCTGCTTTGGGAATGGCCTACATCTGTCTCCTCTAGGATTTTGATTATTAGCAAAGACATTGTCCATCCTCACACTGCCTTTTTTTAGGCAATGCACACCTAATTAACCTACCAACATAATGAAACACACAAAAGAAAATACAAAGGTGCTACTGATCAATGCTAGGAGCCTTCATAACAAACTCCACTCCCTGCAAGTCCTTCTCACCCTGGAGGATGCGGATGTCTGTGAAGTGAGTGAGACATGGTTAAAAATGTCAGAGCGCACTACAGCTATGCTGGACTATAATGCCTTCTACACATTTAGATCTGTTACTATGCAAAAGGTTTAATAAAGAGGAGGTGTCTCGGTCTTCATCCAGAAGAGATTCACAACAAGGCTGATAAAACAGCATGATGCACTAGAGCTTTTTTATGTCCAAATAACCATTAGTAAGGTCCCATACCATATATTAGCTAGCTATACAACACCCTTTATGACACAAGAGTAATTCTCAGAATGCTAGAGCATTCATCACTAAATAAATAAAAAACTCCAGAACTTAATAAAATCCACCAAAGCTAAGACTGAGGCTAAAACAGCTACTACCCAAGTAAGGTAATTTTTTAAATATGTCTGTAATCTCAAAAGCACAATGCAGCAATGCACTGAGCTGATTATGAACAGAGTTTCCTACACTGAGGCTTAAGATATAGCCAACCTATTCGGCAATAAATTCAGGTCTAACTTTACTCCTCTCTCCCTGCCATCTGTCCTTCAAGATATACTTGAAACTGGCTCTCCTCCATATACTATCCAAGACCAAGTCCTAAAAGTGCTATCAAAAGCTAAAAATACTACATCAATGAGTCCTGCCAATATCTCATGATGTGTTTTAAATATCATGGAATGAATCAACAAGGATATAGGGTACCGAAAGCAGTGGACTCATCTTAGTTTAAATTCATCAAGAGCAGCTTAGGCTTCCTCAACCTGGTAGACTTTTTTGTAAAGGTCACCAGAGCAATGGATGAAGGTAAAATAGTACACACCACGTACTTCAAAGTACTTCAACTTGGCCAAAGGCTTTGATGTAGTCACCCACTCAGGCATAGTAGAAAAGCTTAATAAGCTAGGAATAAACAAGGAATAAACCTGTATATCATCCATTTTATTGCCAACATGATCACAGATAGGAAGTAGAAAAATCAAAATAGGGGAAGTTATCTCCCTAGAGATCAGTCACCAGTGGAGTCCTCCATGGTTCTATGCTGGGATCTCTCCTGTTTGGAATCTACTTCTTTGAAGTAAAAAGCAATATAAAAAGGGCTCTGGCAAAGTTTCTATGTGACTGCAAGCTAGGAGCAGTCACTGAATCCCCATATGACTTAACAATCCTGCAGGAAGGTTTGTCCCAAAGAAATAATTGGTGCTAAAATCATGGACTGAAATTAAATGCCAAAAAATGAATTATCATATCTTTTGGGAAGTCATCTACCACAGGAAACACCACACTGGCAATATGGTCTGAAGAGCTAACCTAGTTGTTTGGGCTTGGGTATGTATGTGGACAGTGACTTAACTTTTGACCAACATGTGCCCATTGACAAAAGAAAGTGCATCTGTATTGCACAGGTTATAAACAGAATGACTATCTATATCTAGGATGTTATTGTACCCCTTAACTTAGCCCTCTTTATGTCAGTCATTGAGTAGAATGCTCCTTTTGCCATGTATCCACTCTAATTACCCACTGTCCAAATAATCTATACCTCACAACGTCTTGCACATTCATCCTATTTCCATCCTACCCAGTCTTAAGAGGTGCTAGAAAAAATAATTTTATCCAACTATCAAGCTACATTCACCTATACAATCTCTTTACCTTAAAGCAGCATAGATTCTGGACAAGTCGTACTGATGACATTCTCCTCAAAATGGAAAAATGTAACATGACAGCACCAATGTTCAAAGACATCAAGAAAGTGTTTGACCTAATCACTCACCATCTCTTCCCTACCTATCTCTTCAGAACACTTTCAATAACCATCACCCAGTTCCAAGACTTCTTGTCAAACAGATTCTTCATAGTTAAATTAGGCTCTTCCTTCTCTCAGTCCACATCTTTTTCAATGGGAGTGTCCCAAAGCTCTATCCCAGCTTTTAATCTGTTCTATATTTTCATCAATAAATGACCTTCCTACTTTACAACTCATCCTCTGTTGAAGACATGGCAATCTTTACGTCCAGCTGCAACAACTCTCTTTCTTTCAAATTTAATGCAGATCATGTATTGGGTGTTGAGGCATGTACCTTTTAAATGTGGAGAAATTCATCATTTTAAATTGCAGAAGTATGTCTCACCTCTCCTTCAGAAAAGTGAAAAAGAACTGTATAAGATGTGCTTGCTCAGTTATAATGAGATACTTATACACATTGTGACAAACTTTGCTAAAGGTTCTCTCTTCTGCACCATTGAATATCAATATTTGAATGTGCATCAGAACCAGAAGATATGACATTTGACTTCCAGTAATGGTACCTTTTAAAATACAATTAGCCATTAAAGTATATGGTAAATGTGCACTGTTGCCTTAAGCAATAGCCAACACCTCCCATACCCAAATTACCTCTACATTACACAACTGCAGTTTGGAGTTAAAATCACTGACCCCAACAGAACTACACATGCCTCAAACTAACCCCATTACCTTCCACTGAAATCTTAACAGTAGTAATTTTTATGGGACCAGAGTTATTTTGAATACATTCACTCACACACACACACACGCGCACACACACAAACACACACACACACACACACACACACACACACACACACACACACACACACACACACACACACAAAATTGTTATCAGGACAGTGTGATAAATAGTGACTCCCATATGTTACTGTTTACCTTTAACATAAGCTGATTGTAATTGGTGAAATAGAAGACAAAATGATGGCGCATAGAGATTCTTCTGCTATGCCTTATTTTGGATACTGAAACACTGGTTATTGTAAGGAGAAGAAAACAAGTTAAAACACTATTTACTTATTCTAACACTATGAAAGAAATGCATATTTTTAAAATGAATTGGAATATTCTCACCACTAAGACATATATAAAAGGAATATTTGGTGATTTACCTAGTTTCATCTGTAAAAATAAGAAAAATTACAAATGACAGTTGTGTTAAAAATGAGAGAATTAGGTTCATCGGTAAATGCTAGGCTATCAGTCTGCTGATTACTATAAGTGTGGCCAGTAACAAGAGTTTAGAATCAAACCCCGTACCTTGTATTTGTGAGGTAAAGACCTTAACCATTATGGCAACACCTCCCAACTAGCATTTCAGTCCCTCACTCATGACTACTAGTCCACTGGTACCTGAAAGCTTATGGAAACATCCATGTAGAAAATCTGCAGAGTGCAAATATGTGTTTGTTGCTGATGGTTGAGGTAATCTTATAAGCAAGAAAGCTTATACATTTTGTCAATATGCTGATTGTACAAAACAGTATGTGTGTTAATTAGATGCATGTAACCTATATTAACCCGTTTATGTTGGAAAAATTAATGGACATTTGGAGGTATGTATACCTGAGCATGTTTATGAAATTGAAAAGACGACTTAAAAATCCTTAGTTAAACTTGCTGCAGACCAGGGTGAAGCACATAGTTTTAAAATCTGTGCATTACAATTTTAAATATATATGTTAGAGGTGGTGAGTAGGGAGCAGGTTGAGGAGACCCTGGAGAGGTGGAGATATACTCTAGAGATGCGAGGAATGAAGGTCAGCAGGACTAATACAGACTATATGTGTGTGTGAATGAGAGGGAGGATAGAGGAATGGTGAGGATACAGGGAGTAGAGCTGGCAAAGGTGGATGAGTTTAAGTACTTGGGATCAACAGTTCAGAGTAATGGTGAATGTGGAAGAGAGGTGAAGAAGAGAGTACAGGCAGGATGGAGTGGGTGGAGAAGAGTGTCAGGAGTGATTTGTGACAGATGAGTACCAGTAAGAGTGAAAGGGAAGGTCTACAAGAGGGTAGTGAGACCAGCTATGTCATTTGGGTTGGAGACAGTGGCATTGACAAAAAGGCAGGAGCCAGAGCTGGATGTTGCAGAGTTAAAGATGTTAAGATTTGTACTGGGTGTGATGACAGTGGACAAGATTAGGAATAAGTATATTAGAGGGTCAGCCTAGGTTGGACGGTTTGGAGACAAAGCCAGAGAGGCAAGATTATGTTGGTTTGGACATGTGCTGAGGAAGGATGCTCGGTATATTGGAAAAAGGATGCTAAGGATGAAGCTACCAGGTAAGATGAAAAGAGGAAGGCCTAAGTTAAGGTTTATGGATGTGGTGAGAGAACACATGCAGGTAGTTTGTGTGATAGAGAAAGATGCAGAGGACAGGAAGAAATGGATACAGTTGATCCGCTGTGGCAACCCCCTAATGGGAACAGCAGAAAGAAAAAGAAGAAGAAGAAGAGGTGGTGACATTATAAACTTCAACAGACTTATGTGGATATAAATAAATTGTGGCACTAATCACAACTATACTACAAAGCTTGAATGAACATTTTAGCTATAAGGCAGTCACAAAAGCTTTCCTTTTAAGACATTGAACTGCTGTATGCCACATGATGCAGAGACTTTAAATGGTTGAGCTTCATGGTAACTCCTTTAATTACTTGAGGAAGTTCAGGATTGCATGAAACCACTTGTGAGATTGCTATTTTTTATATTTGGATAAAGTGGTTCTATATGTTTTTTTGTGTCATTGGTACTTATATTTTTGTGGGGATTTTACCAGAATCTACCTGCTGGCAATGCTGCTGTAGTTCTGTTCTTAAGCTGGACATATCTTAATTATGCATTCATACTGTAGGACATATGAACAATGATAATTATGTGAGTTTTCAGCCACACTTGTATACTGTAATGTCGCAGTTGCTAACTATTCCAATGTTTATTCATGGAGGAGAAGTATCTATCATGTGAGAAAAAGCTGAATCAGTCCACAGCTAATAAAATGGCATGCAGCTACTGCAGCAGAGACAGAATGAATAAAGGATCTGGCATCTAAGCTGCTTATTCAGCCTCTACCACTATACACAACCTGCACACAACATGTACACAACCTGAGCACAACCTGTACACAACATGCACACAACCTGCACACAACCTGTACACAACCTGCAACAGCATGTACACAACATGTACACAACCTGCACACCACCTGTACACGTACACAACATGCACACAACATGCACATAACCTGTGCACAACCTGTACACAACCTGTACACAGCATGTACACAACCTTTACACAACCTGCACACATGTACACAACCAGCACACCATGATCACCAATATATAAGCAAATGCATGAAAAGTGGTATGCTTACAGGTGCAAATAACTGCATCCAAACTTCTTGCAAACATATTTGTAGAGGAAATAGCCATAAAGCAAGCCATTCAGTGAATCATGCAATTTAATGATGCATAGTGTTTAGGTATTTACCAAGAGATTACAT
This sequence comes from Protopterus annectens, assembly GCF_019279795.1. NCBI lineage: Eukaryota > Metazoa > Chordata > Ceratodontiformes > Protopteridae > Protopterus > Protopterus annectens. Next base: position 794,080,464 of record NC_056728.1, on the reverse strand, counting down.
GGGGACATGTTTTAAAACATGTAGCATCTTTAATTTATCTAGAAGATTTTAAAGATCTCCTAAAACTAAGGAAGACAGAGATAATTCACTCCATTATCATAGTAATAATGCAGATTTCCTTCATGTACATACATTACATGGAGATGGCTATCCATATTATAGAATGGTTCTTGTTGAGTAGTGTTTGTTTTAAAAATAAAACACAAAGTGATTTTCAAAATTATGACTTCTGTCAGGAACGTTTTATTTGCATATTGTAATCCATTGTAGTAAGATTTATGACAACAGTGTAATTAGGATCCTTACTGTATTTTTTATTTATTTACTGTAGTACTTATTTATTTATTTATTGAATTTGATAACTAAGGAAGTGTACTGTTCCAAATGGCACATTTCAGTCTCAACCCAGACAAATATAAATAACAGAAGACAAGCAAGTCAAAAGAAGAATAATGAATACAAACAAAATGTTATGTGATGATAGCAATGACCCAATAACAGTAATACTGATAAAGTACAAAGTGTAAGGGACAATAGGAAGGGAGAAGAAGAGAGTAAAATAGTGAAGGGATAGAGCACTAAGTGTAAAAGTAATGTAAGGGCACACAGAAATGTATAATAGATAATACAGATAATGAAGAAAAGAATTACAAGTATGACTGAACTGCTGTTGTATGTTCAATATAGCTTCCTCTTATTAAAACTCCTGTTACTAAAAAAAAAAATCACTTCAGATCTCAATGATTATATCTCATTAGGAATGCCACTATAATCACCATTCATTTACAAATCAATACATATCACAGCTCTATGCAGTAATATTGAAGTCATAAGGAAGCACAACAGAAAACCCAAAAATATAAAAATGACTGGCAACTTAATATATTGTTTGGTGGTGAAAGAGGAAGGCAGTATGCAGCGAATGAGAAACAAAATGTAATAGACAATTTTCTTAAGCAAAGCTGTAGCTATCTCATCTAGCAGCCAATGTCATTAACTATTTGATACCCCTCTCCAAGCCATGTCCATTCATCCTAATCTGTGCCCCTCAACTCTAAGCTGAGGAGCAAACAAAAAAGAAAAAGGGTGGGGGGGGGGTGTCCAGGTCCATTTTTGTGCTCCTCAATAGTAAAAAGGATCTATTCCTGGACTAAAAAAAAAAAAAAAACTCTTCTACTTTTAATACCTGACTTACCCCACATATGAAGCACTGGAGTTGACACAGAAAGAAATGTCTGTCCTGTACTACCGATTAATCTGCATCTCTCAATTGTACTCCCAACACCTTGCACCCAGGGTAGCTGTCCCTTTGCTCTACTCTGGCTACCCTGCAATTAAGAGTCAGAATTATTTCCTGTGGTTATAACCATATACTTTAAATTTGTTACATGTGCTGAAAATCAGTTTATATTGCCAACTCACTCAGATTATCCCAGTCAACAAATGTTAAGAAATAAAATAATACAGTCATTCAAAATCGGAAACTGTGCATCTGTATTGTGTTTCCCTTTAAAACTACTCCACTAAAATGTTTGCAAAAGAAAAACAAAGAACTACAAAATTTAGTGTATGGTTTCCTTCTTATAAGAATACTTTCATTGCTTGGCTATCAGATGTACTATTTTGTACTGTCCATATATCACTGTGGGTTTCATTTCCTGGCTGAACAAGATGATTATTATGATCAGAATTGTCATGGCGTTTGACCAAAGAAGAAGGTTTGTATAGCCAAGCTTGATACTATCTTGTTTCAGAATAATCAACAATCAGCTGCAAACAAATGCAAACTTCTGATGAACTTTGGATTTTACTAAGGAACTTTCATCTTTTTGAAAGAGTTTCCAAATTACCAAGGCTGAAAGAAGTTAACACTTTCCAGATACAAATATTTTGAAGGACCTCGTGTTATTCAACTGCCTTTCTTGTAACTAAAGAAAAATAACGGATAGCTTTGGTCACAGAAGTTTATTTGGCCTGAAGTGAAGCTAATAAATTCTGGCAAACAGAAACAAGTCCCCGTTAGTAAACTGCATTTGTTTGGCCTGCTTTTTCTGTACATTTCTGCAGTTTGGAGGTATATTTCATAAAATGTCTGGATATACCATGCCATTTTGAAATTCTGGTCAGTGTTTAAAATCTGGAAGTTGTCCTAATATTTTGTAGAAATGTAAAAGTTGGTGCTATTTATGCAATAATACAGTTAAATTTGCTCCCTGGAGACAACTCTATTAGTCCATCAGCTGAATCAGTTATGTATTGATTTGCAATTATGACTGTCATAGTTCAACTAGGTAGAGCCTATTTTAGCAGAAACCTAGGGAGGGAATCTATAATACTTTATTACAATTATGATGGACACAGCAGACATTTAGTTATTATACAATTGGATGTGTTGGACATTCACTTGATACTGAAGATGAAGGAATAATAAATAGAAATTTCACTGCTGCTTATGGTATTTTTTAATAAATAAATAAGGTTTTAGGACAATTTTTTTATTTTATTGTAATACGGATCAGTTTCAATGTGGACTGTTTGATTGCAGAGGCATAGATGAAGTCTGGTAGTTAACACAGGGTACCAAGTCCATGTTCTTGGACTTGTTCAAGGGCTTTTGCCCCCAAAGCTTATAAATTATGAAGTAGTTCATCTGATGTCTTACTCAAAAAAAAAAAAACAGAAATCACACCCTTTCCTTTCTGCTATATGGACAGAGCTACACAGCTATACTGTAACACACATACACATATATGGGTGTGCACTGATATACACACAAATACTTGTTTACACTTATCAATATCTGCCTAAAAATATTATTCTTTACCTGATGATTTACAGTGAGTTGCATACATTTCTACAGGGAGACTGGCCTTATTATTTTAGAAATGTTGGTCTATATAGGTACCACAATAGATAGATAGATAGATAGATAGATAGATAGATAGATAGATAGATAGATAGATAATGAAATGTTGAGCTTTTAATGCTTGCTTTTGTCTTAAGTATGATTATTTTTAAAAGGACACTTTAAGTTAACTCTATAGGAATTATCTAACATATAGTTCACTATAAGCAGCTGAAAAATTGATTCCCTTTGCAATAGCTTTGAGTAGCACTTCTATTCAAACTTGTCAGAAATGGCTCAGTACGTAGTAAAGTTTCAGGGTGATGCTTATATACAGTTTGTCAAGTTAACCAGATAGAGAATAGGAAAGAATCTTCTCTCATAAAATACTCTTTCCAAAAAAATGGAAAATTCACTTCATATTCAGGTTTTGTTGAACTTATTCTGTAAAATATATGACTTAGAAAATATTCCTAGAAGAAATAAATCAGAACACAAAGACAACCAAAATATTCTGAGGGTCCTAACATGAATTAATTATTACTAAAATAAATATCTGTTAACCTACAACGGCATTAGATAGTATGTTCCCAAACAAAGAGAGCACATAGTTCAAAACCAGATCTTGTTTCACAAAATAATATTGTTATTATAACTCAGTGTATGTTCTTTAATGACAAACAACTGTTTTGCAAACTGTGGGGAAAACGGTTTACCTTTATGTGTGCGTTTTGCACATAGGCAAACAGTAAATGTTCGAAAGGACGTTTGCAAAGTTTGCAAACGTCAAACGCAAAAAGGTTTTAATGTGCAATGAGCGACATTCCATATTTATCCCATCTGATATAAATATATGCTCCCTATGCATAGATGAAAAACAACCCCCATCCCTCATCAAGGATATAACACCCTAGATCATCTAGAATAAATATCTTCATTTGCTGCTGTACAATCTTTTCCTTTCCCCCCATATAGATATGTAATTATACTCCACTTATACTTTACTTTCTTTTTCTGGTCCATGTCTATCTAACAAGTAGCCACAGTCCTGTATGTTTTCACACTGTTCATCCAAACCAGCTATATTATGCTATACAATTTCCCCTTTACAGTAATAGTCCACACCCCATCTTCCATTAAGGTCACTAGTATCTTTCTCACTTTTCTTTCATATACTACTCCTAGCAATATGAATTCCCATTCCTTAGGCATCATCTTAAAAACTTCTTTCCACTCAAGAATACATGTCTTCTAGTTTTTTTGTGCAACTCCAAATCATATTAACCTTGCCAGCATCTGTCTCATTACAGAATCAGCACTTTCCCTCCTCATGTTTCCATGCTCCAAATAAATGTGTTAAAGTCCTGTACTACCGATGATAGGACTGCATGAACTGAAGCAGTGTATCCATCATGCATTTCAGTTTTACTGAGCCTCTGAAAACTTAATTCTGGTCCATTTATTAAATTCAATCCCCCTTTGTGGCCCACCTAATTCAAAGATTTTCTAGCCAGCTACAAGATTTCTATATATTTATCTTTTTCTAAAGATGACTCACCTTGTTTTTTTTTTCTTATTTTTCATCACTATATATATTTTATGACCATCAATTGATTTTTGTTAGTCTTTATCTCTCCAGAAACTTTCAATAGGCAGCTTCACTTGCTCAAGTTGCATCCAATCAAAAAACACAAAATTGTATTTATATTTTCATCATCTACATCCCAAAAAAGATCCGTCTATGTGACACCCGTGCCCTGGCCCAGCAATCAAGGAGCTTCAATCCTCACCACTAACACCAGTGAGGGGCATCTCATATAGGAGGAAAGGATAAGAAATACACACAGTAAAGTGCAATTTCCCTTAAGAGCACACAAAGATCACAGTCAGTCCAGGGCTGGTTGCTCCCTTGCTCTCCAGGTCCCCAATAAGACTCCCCACTGGCACAGCTATAGGGTTCAGATCTCAGCCTAGTGGGCAAGGTAAAACCTCCAGCACCCTCTCTGTCCAACCAGTGCTTCGTGTCCCTGCCCAAGTAGCTCACACACACACACACACACACACACACACACACACACACACACACACACACACACACACACACTTTGAAAAGAGTTTATACAACCACACAGACACTCCTGGGGAAGGCTGGCACAGGTTCTCCAGCTGTGCCCCCTTTTTCTCAGACTATACAGTAGTACCAGCTGCCACCAACCACTAATATTTATCAGCTACTCAAAGGCCCTTAAAAGGGTGTCCAATTATTACTGTGCAATATTATTATCCAACTGGTAATATAGCCCAGGGCTAAAGCTATTGAAGTGGCTTTGTACAATATAACAAAGGCATGCAAGTACTCTAAAGAGCTTAGATTATCTCTACAAAAACAGCCACAGCTGAAAGGGTTTAAAAATATTTAATAACAAATAGTCAAAACACAAGACAATACTTTTATTACGCAGTGCTAGTCAGGAGTTCAGAGATCACAGACAAATACTTAAAATAATTCAGGAGTACAGTTCTAACATCACAGAAAAACACTTACCCTGGGATTCATGAAGCTCGGCGCAAGGACGGCGTTAGCCTTGTGCCGACCATGCAGCATAGAGATGGCGCAGCAGCAACATATGCATATTAATGAAGGTGTGCTGCCACAAAATCCACGTGCACAGGAAACGTGCATGAGTGCAGGGGGCATGTCTAAGTGCTGCACAGAGGTGTGAACATGTCGGCTGCAGATGTGCAACCTAAAATGCTGACTACTACAGCCATGGGACTGGACAACATCCCAGGCTGCGTTTTACACAAACTTCAGAATGCACTGGCTCCACACTTAAGCACCGTGTTCAATAATAGCCTCGCATCAGGCTTTGTGCCCACTGAATGGCACATAACAACAGTTATCCCACTCCATAAAGGTGGTGCCACAACGGACCACGGGAACTATTGCCCTGTAAGCCTGACTAGCCTGGTCTGCAAGGCTATGGAGCACATCATCATGGATCTCATTCACAGAGACATTGGGTACCTCCAAACCTTTGACCCCATCCAATTTGGCTTTGTTAAGGGCAGACCATGCCTCCTAAACCTGGTGGACTTCTTTGAGACAGTTATCAAGGCATTAGATGAGGGTAAGGAGGGTCACACAGCCTACCTTGACCTCTCAAGGGCTTTCAACACCATTCCCCATTCTGGTATTATCAACATACCCATCCACCTGAACATTAACCCCTACGTCACAAGATGGTTTGCAAAGTGGCTCACAGACAGAACCCACACAGTGAGAGTTGCATACCCTAGGTCCGACTGTAAACCAGTTACAAATGGCATCCCCCAGGGCTCAGTCCTAGGACCCCTCATGTTTGGTATATACTTCTCTGAGGTACAGGCAAGCACAGGAGGACTTTGGCTGAAAAGGTTTGCAGACGACTGCAAACTAGGGGCCATAATTGGTTCTCCAGCTGATACAGACACCATTCAGAAGGGTCTCACTGAGACGGATACCTGGTGTCAATATCATGGCCTCAAGCTGAATGCCAAAAAGTTTATAGTCATCCCCTTTAATAAAACTAATTTCCTGTGGACTACCACATAGGTGGTAGTCCCCTACATACAGAAAAGGTAATAAGGGATCTGGGAACCCAAGTAGATAGCAATCTCTCATTTGATAACCATATTGCCAAGGTGGTTAGAATATCCTTCTACGTGGCCCCCCTAATCTCAAATGGGTTTGCATCCAGAACAAAGAAGGCCGTTGTGCCTCTCTACTCATGACTTATTAGACCCATTAAAGAATGCAACACTCCATTTGGGATGTATCTTACAGGACAACTGCAACAGCTTGAAAGTCCACAAAAGTACCACACCAAGAGGATTACTGACCTCAAACAGATGACCTATGCAGCCCAACTAAAGAAACTCCAGCTGTACTCAGTTGCATACCGCGTACTCAGAGGTGATCTCTGCTTGACATACAAGGCCCATGTCCAAACCAGTATTGGTGGATATGCTCCACCTAAACAAAAGCCCCTGAGCCACATGCTCTAGGGATATAAACCTAACCACAACAATAACTAGGATGTCCTGGAGGGATAGATTCCTGACCCAGAGACTCCCCATGCTTTGGAACATGATTCCAATGTACATCAGGCAGGGCCCTTCACAAGCACTCTTCAAGAGAAATCTTGATGGGTGGATGGGAGACAGACATGTACCCTGGGGATCACTGCAGTGGCTCTGCTGGACACATGCACAGGGAACTAATGGCTCTGCTGTTCAGAGGCACAGAGAACTAACCTAAGGGGGTGGCAGAAGCCAACACACTCTAGCTAGGCTTATAAATGCCCTTGGGCAATCAGCCTTGTACCTACCTATGAACATATTAACCTATGAACCTATTACATGCCTTATGTGCATGGATAGCTTACTAGCTCTTCCATTTTACTTTGCTATCATGCTGATAAACTGTCGGGTGACTACAAGTCATATGTATCCTGTTACTGTGTATTGTAAATGCCAATAGACATAACTAATGTTTGCCTAACTTAACAGTAATGTTATGTAAAATGTAATACATATCTGCCTACAATACTGTACATTACACAGTTATTGGCATAATATCCCACAATGCAAATCATAATTGCACAGTAGGCCCACCCTCAACATGTTATTCTCAGTAATACACCCATACATATGCCTACTGTTACAATATATCAACATATACTATCCCTTGTTATAGCACATACTTGTTGGATCAACCCTGCCACTGACAGCGGCTGGAGAGGAATTGGGTTCAAAGCCCTTATATAGCATCCCTTGTGGTGTATGATGTGTTTGCCTTGTAACCTACAGCAGTACACACATAAATACTACAAGCATTACTATGCTCAACAATACATCACTACAAGTTAACTGTTTCCACTATATGCATTGCGTACACTTTAATTATTACAGAACAGGTACCACATACACAGACATACTGAGTGTTCTACATACCTTATTAGTAACCTGAGGTATCATTCACTGTTACTTCAATCTTTTTCAGTTTGTATTTCAATATTCTTTGTAATGTTCTGCTGGTATATACAGATGGTTTGAATGTGTGACAAGCCGTCCTTTTATAGTTAAATATCGGTAACATGTGCCATCCTGACCACCAATTGGTGTTCCAAAGTAGTTAATTACATGCACATCAGCTGTGCAGCTACTCCATTAGCCAATACCATGGCAACAGTGGTGTATAATTGAGTCCTCCACTTGGGCGTTGTCCCTTTGCCTTACTTTCGGGGAAGATGGCCTGGATGTGTTGTTTGTGATGTATTGCAACAGCTATATGGAGACACACAGAGATATAATAGCTTCATGACTCCCGTGGATTGTGTGTAATGCCTAGAAGATGTTGTTCAACATGTGAGTACAGCTGTTATATTTCAGAACATTGCTACTTATGCAGGGTTTGTTTTCTACCTGATACTTCTGCAGATGTTTCAGTCTGGCAAGGATATTTGAGCAGCTCAAGGCTGTATGGCTATGCATGTAATGTTAGGTGGTTTACAGTATGCTCACCAGACATCTTTGGTGTGGTGTAAATGTGTATCATACTGTGCTGTTAATCAGTAATTGATAACACTTTCTGGTGTACACACAACCCTCTGAAATGGGATTAGTGCAAACAAACCCTGTAACATCAACAGCTGTTGCATTGTATAACAGCAACTATTTCACATAGGGCCATGTTAGTGTGTCTCTGACAAGGTATGTTAAGGCTTTGTCAGATGTTGTACAGTGAGTGAATGATTTTTTATGTTATTATAGTATGTATTGTAATTGGTTTGGGTGTGGGGGAGATGTTGGTGGGTATACATAGCAGATGCAGGTGTGTAGGAACTGCTTTTATACATATTCGATATGTGTGCGTGGGTTCCTTCCCTATTTGAGCACCTATCCTTTAGTGGACTAATACTATGGTAATTGCAGGCTGATTCATTAAGGCACTGTTAAATGGTTCCTGTATAGCATGCAGGTGATGTTAGTCCTTGAATCCTTTTGGCAATACATCGGAATGTAATAAAATGTTGCTACACGAAAGCTGTCTGTGTATTACTGTCATAGGTATTTGCAGTCATTGGAGTTGTGTTGGTGACTGACCCTGTTTGGGCTTTGGCTCATGTCCACAGCACATATTTGTAATAGTGTATAGGCATATACTCTCCATATCCTTTGTTCATATAGTTTGGTCGTGGCAGAGTGTGTGATTGCTATGGTCCATGTTATACTCATATATGAACACTTCAACTGCTGTATACGGGATACCTATGGAATCCCGAACACACACAATTCCGATGCCCACAGTACCGGGCCCAGACTCCCAAATCCCACATTACCGAACATTCAAACTCACGAAAGTAACACAGAACACACACATGCACACACAGACACACTGTTACCCACCACATCCAAACAAACTATCCTACACTATGTATGAGCTGGTGGGAAAGCCCCCGTACACCCCCCCATGTGGGTGGCTGAGCCCCCCACATCCCCCTACTTTAATATTCTACCTCAGAGGTCGCACAAACAAACACACAAAGCAAACCAACACCCACACATTACAGTTCCCCAGAAACACACAACACACTCAGAACACACACTTACACACACTAAAGACCACAGAAACACACTTACACACAGTAACCTACCTGAACCACAACACCAGAAGCATTAACTAAAAGTATCTTAACATCGGGATTTTAAAACTCGCACTTCTGGTGTTTCGGTACTGTCATCTTTTGGTCTTTAAGCCTCGTGATTACGCTCGTCGGTATGTCAAGCATTCAGTATTTGGTAGGTATCCCATTTATATGTACCTCCATGATTGTGTAGATGTTGTTAACATATCTATATATCTACATATATATGTATATCCCTATATATCGACATATATCTCTCTCTCTCCCTCCCTCTCTCTTACTCTATATATGTTGATTTATATATATATATATATATATATATATATAAATATATATATATATATATTTTTATATATATATATATATATATATATATATATATATATATATATATATATATATATATATATATATATATATATATATATATATATATATATATATATATATATATATGATATATTATATATATACACCTACATGGCGGTCATGTTTTTGTCCTATTCTCACACAATTTTTTTTTTTTTTTTTTTTTTTGTCAACTGACACAACACATAATTGGTACATCTCAGGCAGCTTAGTTGTACTTTATTGTGAAGATTGTGTACATGGTTGCGTGTTCTAATCCTGGCAGTGGTCATTTTACCTCTCATAGCAGACACTGGTAGTGCAGGGGTGAATAACGCACATTTCAACAGTTGTGTGCGGCTTTGCCCATGATCTGCGTGATGTTCAGCAAAGGTAATACCTGTGTGGCATTTATCCATGTAGTCATGTTTAAGCACCGCTTACCGGCACTTACCGGCACAATAACCTGCTAACATCTGCTTAAAAGTACATTAATCACACTGCATCCAACATTCCTTATTCGGGAACTCAAAATGACATAACAGCCCTTGTAGGTCTTAAAACCGGGACCATGAACACCACAGTCACTGGCTTTACCACTGAGGCATCTGAGATATGTGCAACTTTTATGGTGTTTAGTATGTACAGTGTACTACAGCCATTCCTCATTACTGCAAATGAATGTGTAAGTCAGTTGGTGTACATATGTATGATACCTGTTAATGTTCATATGTTTGTTGAATCAGTGTTGCAATGTGACCTGACAAGGTGTATTATGGATGAGAATGGTTCTTGTTTTGTGTCCTTTTTACATTGTGCCCATACTCCATGTGTACCCCTCCAGTTCACGTAATAAACATCCGACACAGGCCCTCCTTGATGCATATTCCATTACACAGTGGTCCTCCCTCTCACCAATCTCCACATACACAGCAACCATTGCTTCTATGGGGAATTAGGTTAATATTAATAGTTAGAATACCAGAGCTGCATGTGTTTTGCGTACACTTCTATCCATTTGGAATGCTTCTGTGTCACAAAGTGTGTTCATAGATGTTTATATATATAAATATATGGGTACCTATCAAACCATCGACAACTTAAAATAACGAAACTAACTCCACCGACAACTGAATTAACCGACAGCGCAAAAACAGACGTTTACAAGGTAAGGGGTGTAAATTCGCTACTCAAGCCTACCATGGTGTGCATGACACTGCCACCCTTCCTAAACCATGGTAGGCTTGAGTAGCGAATTTACACCCCTTACCTTGTAAAAGTCCGCTTTGCCTGTGTTAATTCAGTTGTCGGTGGAGTCAGTTTCGTTATTTTAAGTTCTCGATGGTTTGATAGGTATATATATATATATATATATATATATATATATATATATATATATATATATATATATATATTATATATATTATTTATATATATATATATATATATATATATATATATATATATATATATATATATATATATATATATAGATAGATATATTTAGTATTAATTTGTAACACTTATACATATGTAGACTTGTATATGTTGATTCACACATTACAGTACATTGCAATGTACTGTACATATATACACAAAGTGACTGTCCCATTTGTGGTCTGTACTGTGAAATGCCTGTAGTATAAGGTGTAGTCTAATGACCCCTACCATGTGTACTGATTAGATGGCTTATTGGTATGTCCCATGACTATGATGTGCATAGTCCAGGGTTCAACACCTGTGATGTATTAGACATGTTTTACTACAGAATAAGGCCAATTTAAGCAGTTGTAAGCAGGTTTAAAGGTGTTTGTGTGACATTATATCAGCGGTGGTACACAGTTAAACAAACCTTACATCCTACAACCTGTGCATGCAAATATGGCCACTTCTGCTAACTACTCAGGATATATACATTTCAGTGACGTAACATCTCACTATGTGATTACATAACATTACATTGTCTGTTAACTGTACTCTCCAGCACACATAGGTTTGTGTGTGTTCCAAATGTTTATTATTCTGTGGAATACTACCTATATACGCAAGCTGTGGTTAAGGTATACTATGTAACATATATAACATCTCTGACTTTATTGGGATTTGAAGCACGAATGCACAGATATTATGCAAATGCTGTAGCCATTACACTATTGACATTAATGTTCCTTCTGCCTGTTTCCTATGTCCATGAATCCTATGTGTAAGCTTGACTACACAACAGGCGGAGCCACCCACACCCAGTGACCTTCTCGAAATACCGACATAACATATGAATTGAGAGACTATACATTAACATCCTAACTACATTTGGCATAGCCCCTCACTGACACACTTCAGGGGAAACATTGATGTGTGACTGGGCAGCAGTATATACACCCCTGGGATCATGTGTCCCAGAAACATACAGCCAGGGTGTGGGGGAGCCACTCCAGTTTTATAGCTGCATGACCTGTTGGGGAAATTGAATGCTGTTGGGTTGTCATGTTAACATTCCTTTTTGAGATCACTATGTGCCCCTGTCACCCTACAGCACCCCAGTCTTCAACAGCTTCCAGCAACTCTGCCTGGAATCACTTCATTGGCTATGCTTGACAGAGGCTCAGTTACTTCATCAATGGTGCAGATAAAGCCACCACACTGTAGCTATGCTTCTAAATGCCCTTGGGTGGATAGCCTGCTACCTATCTGTGAAACTCTACTGTGCACGCCATCTTCAAAATCATATGTGATTATACAGAGTTTTCTGATCACAATATACAGTGTAAAAACACAATGTAGTCAGATAACAGTTAAGTACAGCAAGAGCATACAGACTACTGATACATAATCACTCCTAAAGCCTATCTTGGAAGCTAGTGGGCTTGTATAGGTTTCAGGCTTTGTATTGCTTACCAGTAGGTTACCTACAGGAAAGATGGGACACAAGCACATATGGGAAACATGCCTGCAACAACTCCATACCAACTTGCATGTGTCAGCCTAAGGCTTTGGAATGCTGAGCAAAGCTATTGGCGCCGCCATGGTGCCATTTTTAGGCAGGTCTCAGAGGTGAATCTCACCTCCATGAACTGCACAATAGCGGAATCAATGAGGGCTAGGCTACTCCACACCAGAGGTAGTACTCACAACATGCATGCACTCACAGCACCCCTCAGTATGGATGACATCTACATCTGTTCTGTGACTGGGACCTGTATAAGGCTCCTGTGAGCACACCGGCACTACCAGACTACAAACCATAACGCACATTTCAGACACTGAACATAGACTGGCACAGACATGGCGGGGTGTATCCATATTCATTGGGGATACCTACACCCATAAATTAGTGGGGCAGCATGATACCTCTGTGATCATCCATGTGCAGCTAACATCAGCCATGACTGCAATGCAAACTGTGAGCTGCTACAGATAACCCTCCATGACCCAGGAGCACCACTACAACTATCTGAAGACAGTGGTAAACATGACAGTCCTACTAGACACCCTGTTATTAGTCAATGTTGGCTACCCTACACTTAACTGGATAAGCTACTCGAGTATTCACTTCCAGGCCCAGCACTTCCTGAGATTTATCACCTCATATGGCCTGTATAAGTTGGTAGATGGACTAACGAGAGGTGAAAACATACTAGAAGTGGTAATCACTGACATGTGCAATAGGTGCACTACAGCAGAGGTAAACCGGTCACTGTTTAGATCTGACCATGAGCTATTCACTGATGATTTCCACTCCCAACCATCTCCCCCTCCCAAGAAACACACAGTGAATAACTTTCCTACAGCTAAATTCACAGTACTAATGACAGAGGTGGTAGGGTTCACAGCCCCCATGCTCAGGGATGACACTGCTCAAGATTCAGACAGAATTACAAATGCACTCTATAAGCACCTACAAAGATGTATGGATCATGCCATCAATGTTAAACCAGGACTCGCTACTCCTACACAAGGACACCAGTCTGCTGAACGCCTACAATATACAGGCTATACAACAGAAGTAGGATAGTAGTCCAGAACAACAGCAAATTCCAAGACATGCAGAAATCCGTGACCAGTATTAGCAATATACTTATGTTACTCATGTAATCATCCAAGGCTGACATCCACAGGTAAATAGGCATGGATTCAGAAGATGACCACTAAGGCTTCTTTGGCTATGTCAAGGATCTAAGCAGTAACACACAGATTTGCACTGTGCTGGTGCAATATTGCACCGAATATACTGACCCTACTGATATCACCAACACACTTGATGATACATTTGGTGCAAGCTTCATCCCCTACAGGACCCACAACAATACCCAAAACGTACAGTATCCCAGACATCTGAGACATACACGTGGTAATGGCCCTTTCAAATAGCATGACAGAGCGTCAATGGAGGCAGATGGTGTCCCAGACTGCATCCTGCAGACACTACAAGACAAAGTGACCCCCCGCCTAATATAGCAATTCAACATCAGCTTCTACACAGGCTACATGGCCATTCAATGGTGCATGGCAACAGCTATTCTGCTCCACCAAGGTGGTGACACAACTGACCATGGTAACTACCACCCCATAAGCCTGAGTAGCCTGATCTGCATGGCTATGGAGTGCATTCTCATGGCACTCATTAACATAGACAATTGTAACCTCCAGATACTTAACCCAACCCAGGTCAGCTTGACTGAGTGCAGATCATGCCTACTGAACCTGTTTGACATCTTATAGTCTTTAGGTGAGGGGTGTGGTAGTTCACACATACTACCTGGACCTCACCGAGGGTTTTGACACCATTCCTCACTCAGGTATTATTTCTACACTCACCAGCCAGCACATACACCCATATATCACAGGTTGATTTGCCAACAGGCTTACACACAGAGCCCACATGGTAAGCCTAGCAGCCTCCAGGTCCAACTCTTGACCAGTCACAACTGGTGTCCCACAGGACTCAGTCCTGGGACCCCTACTGTTTGCTATATACTTCTCAGAGGTACGGGCTAACACAGGTGGACTACAGCAGACCGTGTTTGGTGATTACTGCAAACTGGGAGCCATAACTGACAGTCCAGCTGTCACAGACGTCCTTCAAGGGGCCTCACATAGACCAACACAGGGTTTCAGATTCATGGCCTCCAGCTAAAGGCCACATAATACATGGTCATTCCATTTTGGGAAACTACACACACACATATTAACACATGAGTGGCAGACACTATAATTCAGACGACGTAATGAGTATGTGGGGACTACATTAGATATTGATCTCTACTTTGACAATCATATCTGTGAAGTAGTTAGGACATCCATCTATGTAGGCCATCTGATTACTTAAGGGTTCACATCTAAACAGTCTGAGGTTATTGTGCCCCTTTACTCATCACTTTTCAATCCCATCATCGAATATGATAACCCATTTTGGATATACCTCAGAAGACACATCCAACAGCTGGAAGGGCCGCAAACGTACCTCGCCAAGAGGAGTAATGCCCTCAGACATGTGTCCTATGCTGCCAGACTGCATAAACTCTTGCATTACTCAGTGGCATCTCATTTACTCAGAGATGATATTTGCTGGCCAACAAAGCCATGTTCAAGTCAGGCTTAATGGATATGCTCCACCTATGGGAATCCATGTCACAGTGAGCCACACACTGTAATGAGCTACACCTTGCCACAACCATAACTGGAAGATGCTGGAGTGACAGATTCCTGTCACGGGTACTCCCCATGCTTTGGAACTACATCCCTGATTACATTATATGAAGCCCCTCACTAACACTCCAGGGAATTCTTGCAGAGTGGGTGGGGAACAGTGGATACACCCCAGGGATCCCACAATTGGCTCTGCTCCACAGAGGGACAGTTAGTTAATCAATGGGGTGGCAACAGCAGACACATTTTGGCTAGGCTTATGAATGGCCTCGGGCAGTTAGGCAAGTGCCTACCTATGTGCCTATGAACCTATACATACAGTATCGACACATGCTGATAGCTTAATTTACTGTTCAGATATTGACTTACCTTTTGCCAATCGCAGTTGTGTGTAAAATAGTTGAGGGCTGCCTATGTAGGATGCACACAGTAGGCCACCTATACATGACAATTTACAGGTGGTCGTGTGTGTGCCATCTGTGTTTACTGTGTGTGCAGGTGAAGAAGGGTGTCAGTCCATAGGTGCCTACACTGTCAGTGTGTGTGATATACGTTCCCTCTTTGCCAAGGCATGGGCATACTGGGCACACCTTCATCTGCCTACTGGGGCTGGCACAGGGTGTTCATGGTCTGAGTCCCTCTTTGCCTGTGGAGCCCTTGGCAATGGTGGTGGGCCGTGAGGGCCTTCACCATTCTATACCTGCTGCAGCTGTTTCCGCAGGATCATATTGTGTAGCATGGCACATACTATGAAGATGTGGGCACACATGCCTGGAGAGTAATGCAAGGCTCCACCAGATATGTCCAAGCAATGGAACCATGATTTTAGCATCCTAAACACACACTCTATGATGATTCTGGTTTGTGCGTGTGCCTCATTATGGCATTCTTGCATGGGTGTGTGTGCATTTCTGATGGGAGTCATCATCCACGGTTCCAGTGCATAGCCAGCATCCCCCACCAGGTGGCCATATGGGATGTCCGCCCTGGCAAATACCTGATACACCTGTGAGGCATGCCAGATGTGGGAGTCGTGATAGCTTCCAGGGCTGCCAGTGCACACATCCATGATAATGCCCTGGGCATTGCACATGACATGGCAGTTGATGGAGGGGTACCCCTTGCTGTTTGTGGAGTGCCTACCCTGCTCACTGGGTGGTGACTTGATGTGTATGTGCGTGCAGTCTATTGCACCCAGTACCTCCGGGTAGTCTGCCACACGGTGGAAGAGACGCACATTGCTGGCCAACTCCTCCTGCGTTCAGGGGAAGTATATGTGCTCATTGGCATGTGGTAACATGGCATCCAGGAACTGGTGGAGTACCCTGGATGCTGATGCCTGTGAGATTCCCATGATATCCCCAGTTGGCCTTTGAAAGGTACCTGTGACTAGTATTCCCAAGCTTACACATACCTTCGTGTCCACTGGGATGGGCTCCCCTCTGTTATTTCTGGCTCTGAGGTGTTGCTGGCACAGCTCAACAAGTTGCTGTATGGTGTCCCTGTCCACCCTGTAATGATCTACTATCTCCAGATCATGTAGCCTCTGGCAGGTTACCCTGGGTCTGAACACTCTTCTCCTCGTCCGGTGCCTGAGATGGTTGTCAGCATCATCCTCCACACTACCATCAGTCTCCAACACATGCTGGTGAATCAAAGCTATGGCAGTCCCTAACATGTGCATATTAAAAGTTCCCATTCTGTATACACCAGTGGTGCAGAATGTCTGGGAATACACAAGTGTGTTTGAGGTGCTTTCACACTTTATACTATTGTGCTATGGATGCTGCTGGTGTAATTGGGTGTGTATGTGTAATTCCAGCTGCAGGGTATCTTAATTATGGGTTTTACAGCAGGTACTGCTATTGTGGGGCCTTTGGTGTTGAATTATGCTTGGCTGCCATGATTCATCTATTGCCTTTACTTCACTTTTCAACCCGATTCCCCTCCCATTTTCAGGCATGCATCCAGCTTCCGGCTTTCTTGTTTTTTACTTTCCCAACCCACGATTGTGTAGCAAAATGTGTTATGTAGCTGATCTACTGCAAGTTTGCTTTGTTCTGCTGTGACAGTTCTCTTTTCTTTGCAGTACGGCACATGGCCTTTCCTGTTCTGCAGGTAGCTGCTAGCAGCCTTGTTAGCTGTTGTCAATGGCCCACTGTGGGTTCCTATGTGTTAATTATTCATTTGTACTCCAAATGCCATGCTGCAGCATTTCTTTATTTTCTTCCCATATCCTTCCTGTTTCAGCTCTGGTGTGTGCCGCGCACAGCCATTTACCGGATGTCGAGCACGTTTTCATCCACGTTCACATGCACATTCAGTTACCTTGTGTGCTCTCAACTAAGCAATGCTATGCCTACTTCAACAAACCCCTATCCTGTGGCTTTGCTTAGCAACAGGCAAACCAGATTAGCAATGTTCCAATGTGCTTACAGCTAAGGTGGCACACCCCTCTCTTGATGTCATCTTTATCTCCAGGCCACACCTCAATGTTTTACCGCTATGCTGTGAGGTACATCCTTATGCTGATGGGGATTTTGTGATTCAGTATTACTTGTCTCATTTGCATGGCATTGACTACTAATTCCTAGTTACCATGCAGAACACTGTCACAGCCCCTTAGCAACCCTTGCGCCATGTTGTGGTGTAGCATGCGCGCCATTGACTATTATGGGGAATTCATGAAATGTGTTGTATTGCAGTTTTATTACATATAAATATATTTTCATTGTGATCATGTTTGCGCACCGATGCACTGCGATTTTATTTTGCGTTAGTGTGGGCATGACATTAAATGTTCTTTTTTATATGTTGTGTATGTTTTTTTATGCCAATGGCTATATATTTAGCCATTGGCATATATTAACAGTTTAATACATGAGTTTGATCCACTGTCATGGCTCCAATTTTATGTTTGAAAAAATGTTTTTTTTCGGTTTACATTTCTGCATGCTTACACTACGCCTGCACCACTTCCTGAATTGCTATATACCTTAATTTGCATGCTATGCTGCTGCACATGGTGTAATTAGTATACATGCGCCGAGAGCTGTGTGGCCGTGCCATACACAGGTAATGCACGTGGAAACAGCTCATACTTGAATTGCTCGGTGGCCATATTTGGTGTTAGATCGCCGACGCTATGCCTGCGCCTGGCGCAAGCTTCATGAATCCTAGGGTTAGTCTAATTGTTCTAGTTTCTAACTATTTCTAAGAGAAAACACATGTCTAAGATAAACTTACATACAGAGCAAGACAGTGCTGGTCAGTTGGATGGTTAAGACAAAAATGCTTAATGCTCTCGGATTCTATCTGTTTAAATTTATATTGCAGTACTGATTCACATTACATCATTCTTCACACTTTTCTGGGGTTTCCAGGCTAACAGGCTACATTATTTAGTAAGCTCAAACCAGGTCAGGAAGCAAAGCCATTAAGGACATTTATGCATGCTAATTCTGGCCATTACCTCTGGCCTTAAAACAATAACAAGATTTCATCTAGACCGGCTGGAGTCATCTTTACATCAAAGGGTCACAACATGCTATACTTGGTCAGTAGAGTGGACTGTTGTTACATTGTTTTCAGTTCCACATGTAACACTATTTTTACCATTTAAAACAACAAGCCTATGGTTTACATTAATATTTACAGATAACGAAATTATCTCCAAAATTCTATCTGGCTAGGCTGGCAGCCTTCATCTATCTTCACCCAATCTTCATATATCCCCCCCCCCCCCGCAGAGAATTCAAGATAGTTTTTCAAGTGACCCTTGAGAAATGCTGCTTGAGGGAGTTAGGTCTATCTGAGTTTACCTTACCCCATTCCCTGTATTGAGTACCCATCAGCACTGACATTGCTAATCCCACTGTGGTGCTGCATGGACATATCATATGCTTGCAACCCCAGGCTCCATCTTAGCAACTTTGCATTTTGCTGGCTGGCTCTGCTTTACAAGGTTAGGGGATTGTGATTTGTCATAACAGGGAATTTCCTTCCATACAGATAAGGCTGAAGTTTCTGTAGTGCCCACACTATGGCTAGACATTCCTTTTCTACCGTTGCATAGCATTCCTCCCTTGGTTGTTGCCTACATCTGAGATAAACCACTGGGAGCTCTTCCCCCTCTGAAGAAATCTGGCTAAGTACAGCCCCCCATGGTTCAAAGCATCCACCTGCACAACAAATTATTTGCTGTAATCTGGACTGACTAACACGGGGGTCCTTCCAAAGCTTCTTTAAGCTTCTGGACACATGCTGGGGTACACACTACCTTATCTGGCCTGTTTCTCCTTGTCAGGTCTGTGAGGGTAGCAGCTATGATACTATAACTGGGGACAAACTTTCTGTAGTACCCTGTTGTCCCTAAAAATGCCCTCACCTGCATTTTAGTAACAGGTGCAGGCCATACCTGAATGACATCCACTTTGGCAGGTTCTGGCCTTATCTTACCACTCCCCACACTATGTCCTAAGTAGGATATCTTTGCCATACCCACCTGGGATTTGCTTGGCTTAATGGTCAACCCTACCCTCTGTAGTCTGCCCAGCACCTCCCTGACATGCTGAAGGTGCTCTGGCCAAGAATGGCTGTATATGGCAAAATTGTTTAGGTAAGCAAGGGCAAACCCTCCTGCTCCTGCTAGGATATGATCTACCAGCGTCTGGAAAGTTGCTAGGGCATTCTTCATCCCAAAGGGCATCTTTGTGAACTCATACAAACCAAAAGGAGTCACAAAGGCTGACTTGTCTCTAGCAATGGGAGTCAAGTGCACCTGCCAGTAACCCTTGGTAAGATAAATGGTTGGAAGATACTTAGCCCCACCCAGCTGCTCTAGGGCCTCATCTGTCCTAGGCACGGGGTAAGCTTCTGACTCTGTGTGACTATTTAATTTCCTATAGTCCACACAGAACCTGGTGCTGCCATCCTTCTTTGGCACCAGCACCACTGGGGAGACCCAAGGATGGTTGGACTAATGAATTACCCCTAGTTCCAACATCCCCTGTAGCTCCTCCCTCAGAGTCTGTTTGACTCTCTCAGGCACTCTTTAAGGGGCCTCCTAATAGGCCTTTGGGATTCTGTATCCACCTGGTGCTGCCCCAAGTGGGTGCATCCTGGTTTCCCAGTGAACATGTCCCCAAATTCCTGCAACACTGCTCAGATTTCTTGAACCTGGGTAGGAGATAGCTGCTGGCTCATTGCAACCCCTTCCAATGAGGTGTCAGCCTGAGCCTCACTGAGGAGATCAGTCCCCAGATCTCCCTCAGACTCCTCCTGCAATCCACTGCAAATGCTCAGCACAAGGGCCTCCCTATCATGGTAAGGTTTCATCATGTTAATATAGTACAATTTGTGCCCCTGCCTTCTGCCTAGCAGTTCTACCATGTAGTTAACATCACTTACCTTTCTTACCACCTTGTAGGGTCCCTCCCAAGCTGCTTGTAGCTTGTTGTGTCTGACTGGAATGAGAACCATTACCTGCTGCCCCACAGCATACTCTCTAGCTTGAGCATTCCTGTCAAACCACACCTTTTTCTGTTGTTGGGCTTCTGCCAGGTTCTCCTGGGCTAAGCCCATGAGTTCCCTCATCCACTCATCTCGAATTAAATCTAGAGATCCCCTCACCCTATGCCCATACAGCAAATCAAAGGGTAAAAAAACCTGTGGATTCCAGGGGAACTTCTCTGTAATCAAACAATAGAGGGGGCAAATATTTGTTCCACTCCCTCTTAAGCTGATCTGCAAATGCCTGTAGCATGGACTTGATTGTAGAGTTTAACCTCTCAACAAGACCATTAGTCTGAGGATGGTAGAGAGTGGTCTTCATGTGCTTCACCCCACAGGACTTCCAAGACAAACCAGCAGGTCTGACATGAAATTGGCACCTCTGTCAGTCAGTATTTCTTTTGGGAAACCTACTCCACTGAAAATCTCTAACAACACATTTGCCACCTTCTCTGCCTCAATGGGAGACAAAGCCACTGCCTCAGGGTATTGTGCAGCATAATCCACTACCACTGGGATATACATTTTCCCTGTGGAACCTGGAGTACTCAGAGGGCTCACAATATCCATTGCTACCCTCTGAATTGGCTCCTCAATCACAGGCAAAGACATCAAAGGAGCTCTCACCTTGTCTCCTGCCTTGCCTAACTTTTGGCATTGCTCATAGGTCCTGCAGTACCCTGTTACATCGCTGGAAATTCCAGGTGAATTGAAGTTCTTTATAATATCCCTCTTTGTACGTTTTATGCCCATATGACCTGCAAAAGGAATATCATGGACTATGGCTAGAAGCGCCAGACAGTAGGCTCTAGGCACTACTAACTGCTGTACTCTCTCACCTTCTAGCCCTCCCTCAGGGGTCCACTCTCTATATAGTAACCCTTTGTCCCAATATACAGATTC
This sequence comes from Protopterus annectens, assembly GCF_019279795.1. NCBI lineage: Eukaryota > Metazoa > Chordata > Ceratodontiformes > Protopteridae > Protopterus > Protopterus annectens. Next base: position 794,058,522 of record NC_056728.1, on the reverse strand, counting down.
CCCCTTTCCTTGAGAATCACGTGCCTCCCTAGCTACCTGCCTCAGGCCTTGCAGTGTAGGGTCTGAGAACTGAGCCTGTCTCAACTCTCTCCTTATAACCCTTCCTAGCTCCCCTTCCACAGGAAGTCTGGCATCCTCAAAAAGTGGTGCCTCACTGTCAGCCTGGGTACTACTACTCACCTCTACCTTTGCAGTCACTCTGTCCAAGGGACCCTCAGTACCTACAAGCATCTGTGGCTCACCTTCAGTCTCATGGCTACCAAAAAGCTCCCTCCCTGAAGTAACCATCTCATCAGTCCTGGCTGCAAGTATGCAGTCTGTCTGGGTCTCTCTCAGGCTACCAGACCCACATGCTTGTCTTCTAGCCTGACTGCATGTAACTGCACAAAGACATGGTACTGCCTCATCCAAATCCTTCCCTATCAGGACATCTGCACGATGGTAGTTTGGTACCCTTGTTGTCTCACGACAACCTACTATTTGCATTGTGTCTTTCCCACTTACTGGCTCCCTCACCTTTTGTTCCCCACCTTGCCACAGTGGATACCTGTATGCCACATGGCCCCACTGGTTGCATTCAAAACATTTAACCCTAGCTCCTGGATGTGTACCTGGACTAGTGGCTTCCCCTGCTATTGGCAGATTCTGTTGGGGCAGTCTGTGCTGCCCACCATGGGCTCCTTTAGACCCATGAGCAATACCGGGGGTCTCTTTCAGGTGCAGTGCTGCCCTGTTTGCCAGGTATAGGTCTCCCTTCTTCCCCAACCCATCTGAAGTGGCACATTGTCTATCAGCTAACGAGATCCTCATGTCCTCAGGCAAAGTGCTAAGGGCTTGTTCCCTCATAAAAAGGTCTGCCAGCCCTTCAAAAGTGGTGACTAGACATCCACTCACCAACTTATAGAAATAGGTGCTCAATTCAGCAACATATTCACACACAGTTTCATCTGCCTTGCGTCTATGTTCACAAAACTTTTTCCTATACATTTTAGGTGTTAGCTTAAACAATTCTAACAAGTGATTTTTAACAGCAGTATAATTAAAACATGCAATGTCAGACATTTTTGACAAAACAGTTACAGCGTTACCATGGAGTAAGGGGGTCAGGAACCATACGCAGAGCCTTTGGTCAACACCCTGCTGTTTGCATACCCTCTCAAACATATGAATGAAACTATCAAAATGATCCCCCTCTTCAAACTGCGGAAGAAATTTCCTGATGTTTTGTGCTTTTGGGGTCCAGTTACTTCATTCCCCATTACCTCCATGACTCTGGCAAAGAGTCAGCATTTCCCTCTCATGCTTCCTCTGCTGCTCCTTTCCCTCGGCTTCCAGGCGTAGCAGTTTCTCATTCTCCTCAGCCTATAGACTCCTCAGTCTCTCAGCTGCTTCTATCTCCAAATGCCTGGCCTCCAACTCAAGTCTCTTTAGCTCCTTTTAATGCTGCCTCTGCCTCTCCTTCTCCTCAGCTTCCAGGCATAGCAGTTTCTCATTCTCTTCCACCTGTAGACATCTCAGTATCTCTGCTGCTTCTGTTTCTAAATGTCTGGTCTCCAACTCAAGTCTCTTTAGCTCCAGATGGATTTTTAAGTTGTCTGCAGAAAGGTTGAGCTATCCATTCTCCGAGGGTATTATATCTCCACTACCAGTCTGATTGTGTTCCTGGTTGCTGTTTTATGATGCTGCTGTAACCAAAGCTGCAATCTGGTCTGCCTTAGTCAGGTTTCCATGCACCACTCCCCTAGCCTGGCACATCTTAACAAGCTGGCTCCTTGTCAGCTTTCCATACTCCTCTGCTGATGCTCCCTGCTTACCCTGACTAACAAAGCTAACAAAATAAATAAAACAATTGTGATCTGAACTCTGAGTATTCACTGTGTGGCTGATTTAGAGTACAAAACACATTCAGAGCTCACTGTACACAAGCTACAGAAATTCACTCTACCCACACCACTACAAGCCAATTAGTATTTGCAAACCAATTCATATGTGGTGTGGATATCCCACCACTGCTACCAATTAATATGTGATGCTCATGCCCTGACATAGCAATCAAGGAGCCTCAGTCCTCACCACTAACAACAGTGTGGGGCATCTCATATAGTAGGAAAGGATAACAAATATACACAGTAAAGTGCAATTTCCCTTAAGAGCACACAGAGCTCATAGTAAGTCCAGGGCTGGTCGCTCCCTTGCTATCCAGGTCCCCAATAAGACTCCCCACTGGCACAGCTATAGGGTCCAGATCTCACAAGCTAAAACCTCCAGCACTCTCTCTGTCTAACCAGTGCTTTGTGTCCCTGCCCAAGTTGCTCACACACACACACACACACACACACACACACACACACACACACACACACACACACACACACACACACACACACACACACACTTTGAGAAGAGTTTATACAACCACACAGACACCTGGGGAAGGCTGGCACAGGTTCTCCAGCCATTCCCCCTTTTTCCCAGACTATGCAGTAGTACCAGTTGCCACCACACACTCATATTTATCAGCTACTCAAAGGCCCTTAAAAGGGTGTCCAATTATTACTGTGCAATATTATTATCCAATTGGTAGTATAGCCCAGGGCTAAAGCTATTGAAGTGGCTTTGTATAATTTACCAAAGGCATGTAAGTACTCTAAAGAGCTTACATTATTTCTACAAAAACAGCCACAGTTGAAAGGGTTTAAAAATTTCAAAACACAAGACAATACTTTTACTACACAGTGCTAGTCAAAAGTTCAGAGATCACAGAGAGATACTTCAAATAATTCAGTAGTACAGTTCTAACATCACAGAAAAACAGTCTAATCTTTCTAGTTTCTAGCTATTTCTAAGAGAAAACACAAGTCTAAGATAAACTTACATACAGAGCAAGACAGTGCTGGTCAGTTGGATGGTCAAGACAAAAATGCTTAATGCTCTCTAATTCTCTCTGTTTAAACTGATATTATAGTCCTGATTCACATTACATCATTTGTCACACTTTCATGGGTTTCCCAGGCTAACAAGCTACATTCTTTAGTAAAAAACGAAAATACAACCAGACCTGATAAAGGATACGGCTCTCAGCCAAAACAGAGTAAGAATCCAAAAAAAGCTGAGCCAAACCACCACAGCTGTGAAAGTATTCTATTTAATAAACAAAACAGACAGAACAAATAAGTGCTTTCACGATCACACTGGCTGCTTCATCAGTCTGATGAAGCAGTCAGTGTGATCATGAAAGCGCTTACTCATTTTGTGTGTTTTGTACATTAAATAGAAGACTTTCGCAGCTGTGGTGGTTTGGCTCAGCTTTTTTTGGATTCCTACATTCTTTAGTAAGCTCACACCAGGTAGGAAGCAAAGACATTAAGGACATTTATGCATGCAAATTCTGGACATTAACTCTGGCCTTAAAACAATAGCAAGAATTCCTTCATCTAGACCGGCCGGTGTCATGTTTACATGAAAGCGTCACAACATGCTTTACTTGGTCAGTAGAGTGCACTGTCGTTACATTTTTTTCAGTTCCACGTGTAACACTATTTTTACCATTTAAGACAACAAGCCTGTGGTTTACATTAATATTTACAGATGACAGAATTATCTCTAAAATTCTGTCTGGCTAGGCTGGTAGCCTTCGTCTATCCACCCAATCTTCACAGTCTATATTACCAGTAAACTATTCCCTAACTCGCTTTACTCACCTTCTCTACCATTCTTTTTCCCTGTATTCTTAACAAATTAGCATTCCGAACCCATGCAAGGTATTATACTAATATAATATCCCCTTTTGACCCACTTTGTCTCCAAAGGTATTGTATAGTTACCACCCCTTTTCCAAGAATAAACTGTTTTTAGAAGGGCTAAGTGTGACTATATTACACCTGGAGTAAAATTCAGGGGCAACCCTTGCCATTTGAGAGGTTTGCATGGCACATAAGCTACAAGCCATACATGCAATAATCAAACCCATGTCAACAATGTTGTCAAAGATTTCTGTATTTACTGGATGAAACACATAAATAGATATCACACATACAGCATGTACAACAGCTTTAAGGGATGTCTGTACTGTAAATTCCTAATAAGTATGCATACCAAAGAATAGTTCTGTATGGGCAACAAGAAGTGTGCAAGCTTGCTGTGCCAAATACAATACACTTGACTAAAGCATCCCTGGCTGACATAGATATTGGCCATAATGATAACAGCGCTTACAAACAAAACACTATTATGAGTGGTTCCCTACCTACATCTGGGTATTGCATGCATGTGCTACATTCAATGGCAATTGATATTGTCTGACACATCTGAAATTGATGAGAGAATTAAGAAGTGGTGTGTTATAATGAATGCTACAGCAGTATGTGGTATTCTTGGCGATGCATCAACTATGGCCATGTGCTCAGAAACTGCAGCAGTGCAAAGTCCAGCATCAGTGAGCAAGGAAGTTGTCGCTATGATATTGTTCACATACCAAACAATGCATGAAACACACTGTATAAGCACATGTCAGACTTCAAAACATGTGCCAGATGATCACTCGCCCCCTGATATTGTCACTGAAAATGTTATACTTGCATGAAATCCTGACATGCATACATATGTGTTCATGCAAACAATCAAATGTTAATACTGATGTGATGTATTATTATGTCTCTGATGCTGTACAGTCACACTATAGCTGTACCTAGGATACAATTGGGCTTCATAGTTGTTTCATAGGAGAGTAATAGGCTAATATCTCAAGATACAACAAAACTACGCCAAACCTACTAGTCCGCAACCCAGGCAAAGAGAATCACAGTATATCCTATACGTGGAGTAGTCTCTTTTGTAGTAAAAAATAGATGATATCCAAAGGTCTCCACGCCAGAAGAAAGTTTAATGTTTTATTTCATACAAAACAAATGAAAAACGTTTTCGCAGAACAGAACAAAGAATATTTTAAAAATACCGCCAAAACCTTTATAAATACTACGTACATGGCGTGCCAAGTTAATTGGATCAGTTTAAAGATACAATGAACCCATACAACAATTTGTTGATACCAAATCGTAAAAACATTGGCTGAAACTAATAGTAAAAATCATTGATATACTTTCAGCCATACAAGAACGTATGCAATCAATACAAGCTATTTTTTTAAAAAACAGTAAATTATACAGTAAAATTCAACACTAAAACTAGTAAAACAAAAATGGAAAATTAGGAAATACATGAAAGTTATGTCAAATAATAATAATACTACTACACTAGCGTTTGAGTCTAAAATTACAGACCTACAAATGTCAATACTATTAACTCAAACAGAAATGCACCTATTTATGAACCAGTGCAAAAAATGACAAAAAAACCTAGAAAAAGATAGTACTGGATAGCATTTTGTCAAGTTTGCTTTTTATTTTCTCGTTAGTTTATTTGAATTATAAGTTTTTCAGTTTCTGCTAATGCATAGCATTATGCAGTTACTTTAGTTACCTATTGAAAATATTTAGCTGAGTATTAACAATATGCTATCCAGTACTAGTTTTTCCTAGGTTTTTTTGTCATTTTTTTGCACTGGTTCATAAATAGGTGCATTTCTGTTTGAGTTAATGGTATTGACATTTGTAGGTCTGTAATTTTAGACTCAAACGCTAGTGTAGTAGTATTATTATTATTTGACATAACTTTCATGTATTTCCTAATTCTCCATTTTTGTTTTACTAGTTTTAGTGTTGAATTTTACTGTATAATTTACTGTTTTTTAAAAAAATAGCTTGTATTGATTGCATACGTTCTTGTATGGCTGAAAGTATATCAATGATTTTTACTATTAGTTTCAGCTAATGTTTTTACGATTTGGTATCAACAAATTGTTGTATGGGTTCATTGTATCAGTTGGGAGGGTGGCTGAATGGTTAAGATGTTTGCCTTACAAACACAAAGTGCAGGGTTTGAGTCTCACAAGGGATAATTCGCTAGGCTTAAAATGGCTCACAAGGGCAGTTAGCTTAGTACTAATCTATGAACTATAAACTGATCCAATTAACTTGGCACGCCATTTACGTAGTATTTATAAAGGTTTTGGCGGTATTTTTCAAATATTCTTTGTTCTGTTCTGAGGAAGTGGTGGCTTTGACCACCGCGAAAACGTTTTTCATTTGTTTTGTATGAAATAAAACGTTAAACTTTCTTCTGGCGTGGAGACCTTTGGATATCATCTATTTTTTACTACAAAAGAGACTACTCCACGTACAGGATATACTGTGATTCTCTTTGCCTGGGTTGCGGACTAGTAGGTTTGGCGTGGTTTTGTTGTTTTTTGGTGCTTTTGGTTTTTGATTTTCTCTAATATCTCAAGATGGCATAAAAGCCAACCATATTTAACATGAGTTTCACAATTGTAAATAGCTATGTGAACAAAGTTCATGCAGTTATGAGCCTATGCTATGTTATGTAAGACCAACTGCCTCTATCCATGAAGGACATGGGCATAACACCATGAGCACAGTTACCATTAACCAATCATTGATGTTGGTTGCACTTGAATAGGGCCAGTCAGGAAAGGCCTTTGCTTTATGTGAATAGGAAGCTTGTTCCAGAAAAGATGCAGTGTTTGAGAGACATTTCTATCTCTAGCATGATATATTATGTCACAGGCTAGATTAATATCCTTAGAATAAGTGACCCTTATGCAGTCTTTTTTTAGCAATGCGTAACATTTCCATCAGGGCTAGATTGCAGAATGCCCTGTAGGGCAGATGCAAATTGACGTTTAGTAGTTTGTAGGTTAAAGAATTCAGTAATATGCCTTTCAATCTTTCCATGTAGGACTTGTCTTTTACACTGTGCATTTTCATTGTGCAAAATCTCTGGTGTTGCTCCAGCTGCTGCAGATTTGTGGTGAGCTATATGCAAAAGGGTGCATTGTTCTAAATTCTTGTTATGATAATGGCTGAATACAATGGAATTATAATATTCTTTGATCAGGATGACATGCCCACTCTTATGAGCTGTGCCACACAGAAGGGATTTGTTACTACTGTGGACATGTGGTAGTCGAACTTCCAATTACTATCTGCCTGAGTGCCCAAATCAAATGCCACTGCATCCACTCATTGGGTGTGCTGTCTATATTGTAATTATCATGGGTATTTGCTTTACAAAAGGGAATAATTTTGCTTTTTTGGACATATTAGTGCATCTCCATGGCTCTGGCACCAATCATATGTGTGAGTAAATTCCTTTTGCAGTATGTCAATACCATTACTGGACTCAAGAATTGTCCACAATTTGCAGTCATCTGCAAATTTGGTTGGACAAAGGCTGTATAACTTTGTATAGACTTGTATAAATTAAATACCAAATAGGAAAGTGCCTAATACATAACCTGGGTACTGCACTGTTCACTGGATTCTTGCTAAAGGGGAATTCTTACAGTATGTGTCTTGTTGGTGATCCATTGTGCTACCCACTAGTTGACATTGTGGTTTATCGCCAGTTGAGACAGTGTCTCTGTAATACCTGAGTGTGGAATTGCATCAAATGCCTTGCACAGGTCAAGTTATGTGGAATGAACATTCTGCCCCTCATTCATGGCCTTGGTGACCTTCTCTAAGAAGTTAACAAGATTTAACAGACATGACCTAGCCTTAATGAATAAAAAATTAGTTGGTTACACAGTTGGGAGATTACCCATGTCATTGTTGATAAGGCCCATAATGATTCTTTCCATTGGCTTACAGATGAGGCCAGTCAGGCTTATAGGTCTATAATTACCTGTGTGAGTTGATGATCCCCCCTTCTGTAGACAGATTACTGTTGCTGTTCACCAATCTGCCAGAAAATAGCCTGTCTGTAGGCTGTGGTTAAGTAGGGAGCCAACTGTGTCTGCTAGGTCATGTTATAATTTATTGATAAGGCAACCTGGGATGTTGCCAGGGCTCATTTATGCCATGTTTTTAGCCTTAGAGAGACCACAGATGAGCTGCTCTGCTGAGAAAATATGCTGATTAATGCTTGTATGTATGCATTGGGTGATGATCAGTAGGGTTAGGGTATTAAGTTTGATCCAAATCTGTCAGTTAGCAGATTGTCTATTACCTCTAGTTGAGTATTTGTAGCACCATCCATAACCATGTCTATGCATAGCTGTGTATTCCCCTTAAGATTTTGAACTTACTTAAAAAAAAAAGATTTGTGAAAACACAGCTATATACAACTGTGGGTATATATCACATGATACACAGTGGATCTGTCAACACAGTTGTACAACTCTGTCTAGTTTACATCATTACATCAGTTGCACATCATATGTCTATATGTTTATCATTGGAAAGGTGTGTGTGAGGGCTCAGATACCTTATATGGGCACATTACAAATGAGGTGGATGTGGTGCATGTAGAACAGTTAATGACATAAATGTGACAGTAACACAATGCTACTGGGGAACATCTGAATAATCCTTGTGAATAGCAACACAATTGTACATACAATGAATTCCCCAACATTGCAAGTGAATCTGACCTGGTTATATGTTTGTGTATATAACATCATTAAAATATGTGGATGAAACAAGGCATATATGCCCATGGAATAAGTATGATGTAATATTGCTGTGTGTCACATATCATTTCATGATGGTAGGTATACATATGCTCACATGTGCCATAGTGCGTCACTGTAATGGTTGAATGAGAAATGTGTATAATATCAATATACTCCACTACAAGAACACATTGCTTACTAAGGCAACAGTATACATAGCATCATCCCATGTCAACAGACTTCAAGAGGCATATTAGTACAGCTGTTATGAGAGGGAAGTATAATAAAATGGCAGCAGTGGCCATCAATATATTACCTCAAATCACAGATGAGAATACACTGTTGTAGGGCCATCATACATCCACAACTCAACACAGCACATGTGGATGGCAGCAATATTGGCATGTGCAGTCATCATAGGGTCATATGATGTCACTAGGCTACCAGCCAATATCACATACATTTCTAGCCATTATTTTGGAATTTAAACCAAAATTGCCATATCTGTATAATGGTAGATAGTAGGGTTAAATGCATATGTGTGTTTGTGTGGGATTCTATCACATACTGCTTATGAACATATATGTGACATGTGCACCAACCCATGACAGAATTAGCAATCACAGATCCAGTGGCCTGCAGATGGCTTTCAGCAGGTCCTGGAAGGGCTGTGCTTCATGACGTATGTATGCATCTATGAGATTATGACATCATCCATTGTTCTGCTGAAGCATGTTATGATGGTGGACGGAATTAGGGTATCTTGGATTCATAACACTATTTTAAAGGTTCTTCTGAGTGGGATTAAAATGAAAAGAGATTCAAAACATTGAATATTGGCAGCAATATGCCACCAACCACACACATAGTAATTGAATGACGTCAGATTTGAACATTTGGCCTGCTTAGATATACAAACTGGATTCTGTATCATGCAACAGTAGCATAACCACAGATGCCTGACTATATATTGCCAAGGAACACTTTAAAGAGGAGTACAGCATCAGTTTATGCTAAATAAGAAGATGATGATGGTTGGAGTGTGTAGCACAGATGTGGATTCACATCTTACTGTAAACTTGGCTACCCACTCATATTTGAATAAACACACACACAGTCTTCTGTGAGATTAGAACCACAGACTATCTAACTACATAAGCCAGAAGGCACAGTAGTTAATTCTCATGCCAACACAAGCTAGAGAGGGCAGCAGTTAATGCTCATGCCAACACAGATATCTGAATGTAATACTTTCACAGTGAACATTAAAGGGGATCATGCCATAAGTGTATGTTGATAATAAGAAGTGGACAGGAGTGTATGACATAGCTGTAGTCTTACATGCAGTTTTAAAATTGTCTGCAGACTGACATACACACACAATTTGATTGCAGTGTGATTAGCACCATACCTAGCTGTTTACATTAGATACAGAACACAGTACTTAATGCAAGGGCCACAGCACAAGTCTGACTTTCATACTGTCAGGCAACACTTTGTAGCAGATGACATCCTCAATGTCTGGTGAGAAAAAGATATTAGTGGGAGCATGTCACATGCTACTCTAAAATGATCTCCCAAATGAGAGCTAACTGAACACACACCAGCAAGCTGACTGCAGTGAAATTAGAACCCCTAACTAGCTATCTACAGTAGCTAAAGCTTCACAGCACAACATTCACTATTATACTGTTGCAGGACACTTTATAGCAGATGACATCATTGGAGTATGTTGGGAAGAAAATGTTGGGAGGGCTGTATGAACTTGCTTTGTAGTCATATGCGAACATAATATTTTTTTTCTGAATGAGACCTGAGTGATTTCAGTAGGACACAGACTCATACTCTTCTGAATATGCACATACAGCATTACCCATACAAGCATATGCACAATCTGTCTGTTGTGCAATTTGAACCCCTACCTAACTATTTCTTCAAGCTGAAGAACACAGTAGTTAATCATGATATCAATGAAGTATGATTTTTCCTTGTCATCGTGATCTTTATAGAGGTTGACATAATAATTTTATGTTGCAGGTAACATATATTGTTATGAGACTAGTGTGCAAAATATGGACTTTGGATTTACTTTTTGCTTGCAATGTGCAGAAATACTTTAAAAGACAGCTTCTTAATCTATATGTAATAAGCTGTCATGAATGCATGATGCAGAACTGAGACATATATGTGCCTGTTTCTCAATATTTTGAGAACATAACACACTCAGTCACACAAACACATTTTATGAACAGCATGAATGCAACTGTTGTTTTATGAGTGTTCATATTGGGATGACTTGATGTTCACAGTAAGATATTTACCAGAATATCGCAACATCTAGTGCCAGTATAATGCTTTAATGAATGAAAAAATGCAGTTGTTGTCTTTATTTTTGTATTGTAGTTGACATTAGACCTATTGCTGACATATTATTTTTTAAGTGCATGGGTGCAGGGCACACATTAGACTAAGTAAATATGTGTTCAGTGACTAACAATTACATTCCCTATTGTTTTGTTTTTAAATGCTTTTTGATGTGATGAAAAATAACTGGGCAACAAACATAGTAATACATGCCAAACAGCATTTTACACAGCGCATCACAGAAAAATGAATTTGCGCAAATGATGGCAAAGTGTTTGCACATGTGAGATTCACATTTGGTGAATAAACCTTTAACTTGAGAAGTACATATGCATATATGCTATGGGATAAATAGATGATATATACTATGGTGTTCATAATGTAGTTTATATTGTAAATGTTGCGTCATAACTTTTAGGACATTAAGAACTATTGCCATTGCTTTCCCCTTTTATGCAGAGTTAAGCAACATGCAAACATGGCTCTCTGCTTAAATGGGAAAATTGTAATATTTTTATCAGTTTGCTTTCCTTCACACAAGCAGGCTAACTGGCATGGTGAGGCCATCAGCACTTTGGATGGTACTGAGTGTAAAAAATAGACCTGCTGCCTAGCTTTCCCTGTGGCAGCAGTTGTAAGAACAGTGAGCTCATGTTCAGATCAAAAATAACACAAGATTCGAATGCAGCTTAGTTCATTTTTTTTTCACATGGTGTCATGATGGGATTGCATAAGTAAATATGATAATTCCTGCAAATGTCAGCAGCAAATACAGTGAAGTACTGAATAAAAAAAAACAGTTATGTGATTTATGTCAACACACCACATGTGAATTTGCATGTTTTTTACATTCAAATGTCTAAATAGTTGTCAGAGTGTATGTTTCAAAATACTGCCTTTACTCTGCTTTAACTCTGGTCTCTTTAGCACAGCAAGTTTAAGCAGCATTGCATAAGGATAACTGGACTAGTGTTACCAATGGCAAAAACTCACTAGTTTTTGTCTTAGGACACGAAGGGCCATTCACTGTCGCTTAACATTGGTGCACGATGCCAAATTCCTTGCAAATGCAGTAGACATAAAGTGAAGGCTTTATTACAGGCATTTCTGTCTTGTGTGTAATGTATGTTTCTTTTTTGGACCAGGAGTCCCCGTGGACTATGATGTTTGCAGATGACATTCTGATCTGTAGTGAGAGTAGGGAACAGTTGGAGGAGACCCTGGAGAGATGCTCAAGAGAGAAGAGGAATGAAGATCAGCAGGACTAAGACAGAATATATGTGTGTGAATTAGAGGGAAGATAGAGGAATGGTGAGGTTGCAAGGAGTAGAGGTGGCGAAGGTGGATGAGTTTAAATGCTTGGGATCAATAGTTCAGAGTAATGGTGAGTGTGGAAGAGATGTGAAGAAGAGAGTACAGGCAGGATGGAGTGGGTGGAAAAGAGTGTCAAGAGTGATTTGTGACAGACGACTACCTGTAAAAGTGAAAGGGAAGGTCTACAAGAGGGTAATGAGACCAGCTATGTTATATGGGTTGGAGACAGTAAGTTAGAGCTGGATGTTGCAGAGTTAAAGATGTTAAGATTTGCACTGGGTGTGACAAGGATGGACAGGATCAGGAATAAGTATATTAGAGGGTCAGCCCAGGTTGTAAGGTTTGGAGACAAAGCCAGAGAGGCAAGAGTATGTTGGTTTGGACATATGCTGGAGGGATGCTGAGTATATTGGGGAAAGGATGCTAAGGATGAAGCTACCAGGTAACAGGAAAAGAGGAAGGCCTAAGATAAGGTTTATGGATATGGTGAGAGAGGACATGCAGGTGGATGGTGTGACAGAGCAAGATGCAGAGGACAGGAAGAAATGGAAACAGATGATCCGCTGTGGCAACCCCTATTTGGGAACAGCCGAAAGAAGATGATGATAAAAGGTGTGAAAATGGGGTAAATAGGAAAGTGGTGAAATGGGGTCAAGCTGGGAAAGAACAAAGTGGAAGCAATACAGGAATGTGCAGGAGGAAATTAGAAAAGAACCATACCAATCTACTTCTTTAACAGTGTAATATAAACATGGATAGAAAATTGTATGAATTTTGATTGCCATCACAACACAGATGTGTGGCAACAATACAATCATGTTGTATAGCCAATTGGACCGAATTAAGTGTGTGGAGAGGACACATATGTAAAGTGAAGAGCTATGTTGGTACAATTTATTTGTGGGCCAGTGGCCCAGGTGCCTGTTTTTTTTTGGGGGGGGGGGTTCAAAAAGAGAGGAATGGTGGGTAATGGACAAAGGAATGTCAGGGTAAGGTAGGCTAAGCGAGGAAGCAGTTACAGACAAACAGGGCAACAAGACACTTATAGGGATGGTGATGGACACAAAAGGTTGGAGGACACCATGGTTGTAGATAGGGGACATCGGAGGCACATGTCCATTAAGAGTGTGAACAGTAAGAATCTAGTCCTCATCCTCAGAACTGTCACCACTGTCCCCTTCCTTGGTTCCCTGTGGGACTGCTTGACATGGGAGTCTCTTTTCCATTTTAATGAGCAACCTCTCCAGGCAACTGATTTAGGCACCAAGGCTTGTCTCTGTGATGTTACATACCACCCATGGCAGCTCCTGTTGGGTGACATAATCCCCATCTCCACCAATACTCCCAGAGGGTACCAATGTATCAGTTGCCAGGACAATGCTCCCTGATGTTGATGGCTCAGGTAGTGCATGGACTACAGAGACAGTACTGTCACGTTGTCTCCCGGATGCACTGGGTGTTGTTCCAGAAGCCAGTGGAGGGTTGGCAGGCCAAGCCACAGCAGTCAGCGTACCTCCCTGTGCTGAAAATCATTTTGTTTGTTGGCAGAAAAGTATAACATCAGAATGGTGTGATCACACACACACACAAACACAAACACACACACACACACACACACACACACACACACACACACACACACACACACACACACACGCACACACACACACACACACACACACACACACACACACACACACACACACACACACACACACACACACACACATACAAAGAGTGAGAGATAAGGGTGAAAGAAAAAATATTAAAACCATTATATGTGACATACATTTTTATTTGCAATTAAATATAGTTTTTTATTACATTAGTTATAGTTCTTCCAAAATCAAAAATAGGATTGTGAATTTTAACAAAATAGTCCTTGCAATATGCATATATGCTTTTTAAGATAATACAAATTAAATTAACAAAATGGCTTTTATGCCACTCTTGATGAAATTAATATTAAATAATGATATTTTTGTAATTAAAAAGAATTGGTTACTAGGGGGAAACTGAACCCACCAAATCTGAACACACAATTACACTTGCCTCCATTTACCTTGAGTTACAGTATAAAACAGGCCTGATTGCTTTTGCAGTTATGGTATGCATGCTTAAGATGCCAGAAAATGCATAGAATAGGAATAATTATAATAAAATGATGATTTGTGCTGCTTACAAATCCCTTCCTTTTCTTGAGTCTTTCTAATTATTCAGCATGCTCCTCCCTGTTGGCTGAAATCTCCTGAGCAGCTGAAAAATAAAGGAGAGACAAACAGACATGAAATCATTATGCATACTGGTCTTGGCAATCTACAACTTTCTGTATTAGTTAACGTTGCTTTATCTGTATACTTACCAACTGTGGGATGTCAGCAGTCCTAAACTCATCCAGTCACTTGTTGAGCTGTGTCTGGCTGCACTGTATCAGGTCATTGTAATGGTATCTGCAGTGCTCTCCAGTGCATGGAATGCTAGTTGCACTGGAAACAGCCTTGGATAGACTGTTCCAAGTCTCAGAATTATGCTAAGACCAGGTATAGTCTCCCTGCAGCAGCCTATGGCTGTAGCACTTTATGAGGAATACAATGGATATTGTTTTCTCCTCTTCAACCCATGTTTGAGCCTTCAAGTGGGCAACTTTCTTCCCCACTCCTGCTATGTCTGCACAGGTCATCCAACAACAGTTAAAATGTTTCCCACTAATTTTTGATATTGCATTTTACTACTAGTGCACAAACCTGCACAACCATGCCAACTGCATTTGCATCATGTTGAGTGGAGAGCAGCACTGCCAAGCAAAGAAGAAGGCAGTTTATGAACTAGGAAGGATAATGTGACCATTGTCATTATTCCTTTTCCTTATTACCATGGAAGAAGTGTTTGTTAGACATACCCATTAATGACACAGACACATTAAAGAGTGAGTTCATAGGTTCATAGGTTGGTACTAGGCTATTGGCCCTAGGGCCTATACAGGCTTAGCCATAACAATTCCCTGGATATTTCTTACCACAAAATTTACTTTCCTGGACCCCTGTCTAGCAAGGTGACTGACATGATCCCCGGGGTGAATTTCCTATCTCCCATCCAATCGTCAAGGTTCCTTTTGAAGAGGGCCGAGGAGGTGCTCTGCTTAACATGTATGGGCAGTCTATTCCAGAGTAGGGGAGTCTCCGGGTCAGGAACCTATCCCTCCA
This sequence comes from Protopterus annectens, assembly GCF_019279795.1. NCBI lineage: Eukaryota > Metazoa > Chordata > Ceratodontiformes > Protopteridae > Protopterus > Protopterus annectens. The sequence goes on along the minus strand of NC_056728.1, from coordinate 794,043,111 downwards.
GCATGTTTTGTTCATTGTGATGACAAGGTGTAGATCCCTGGAGCATGTGGCTCTGAGGGATTGGGATTTCTTTAAGTCGAGCATGTCCAACAGCTCAGGGTTTGACATGGCCTTGTATGTTAAGCAGAGATCGCCACTGAGTAGACAATATGGCACAGAGTATAGCTGGAGTTTTTTTAGATGGTCAGCATATGGCATCTGCTTTAGGCCTGTGATTCTTTTAGTGAGGTATTTCTGTGGCCTTTCCAGCTGTTGCAGATGTCTTGAGAGGTACATACCAAATGGGGCATTATACTCTATAATGGGTCTAATGAGGGATGAGTACAGTGGGACAATGACCTCTTTTTTTCTGGATGAAAAGCCCTTAGTAATGAGGTGTGCCACATAGAAGGATTTCCTGACTGTTATGGCAATGTGGTTATTGAAAGTGAGACCACTGTCCACCTGTATCCCTAAGTCACTCATCACATTTTCGATGTTTAGTGTACTGCCACCTATGTGGTAATTCATGGGTACATATTTTTTTTCCAAAAGAGATAACTATACAATTTCTTGGCATTAAGCTTGAGCCCATGGCTCTGGCACCAGGCATCTGTTTCTGTAAGGCCCTTTTGTAGAATATCCACATCATTTGGGGATTCAATAATGGCTCCCAGTTTGCAGTCATCTGCGAACTTTGTTAGCCAGAGTCCCTTAGTGTTGGCCTGTACTTCAGAGAAGGAGATGCCAAACAAGAGTGGTCCTAGGACTGAACCCTGAGGTACTCCACTTGTCACTTGTCTGGAGCTGGATTTGGAGTCGGCTACTTTTACAGTCTGGGTTCTGTCAGTAAGCCAGCTGGCAACCCATCGAGTGAAGTAGGGATTTATGCCCAGCTTAGTAAGTTTATCTATGATTCCAGAGTGGGGGATGGTGTCTAAGGCCTTGGCGAGGTCCAGATAGGCTGTGTGGACCACCTTACACTCGTCCACAGCTCTGGAGACTGATTTGAAGAAGTCAGGCAGATTCAAGGGACAAGATTGGCCCTTCACAAACCCAAACTGGGTGGCATCCAGTGTTTGATGATTGCCAATGTCTTTGTTTATAAGTTCCATGATAATGCATTCCATGCCCTTGAAGATCAGGATTGTCAGACTGTTGGGACGGTAGTTCCTGGGATCCAAGGTGGATCCTCCCTTGTGGAGTGGGATAACTGTAGCTGTGCACCACTCAGTGGGCATGAAGCCTGAGGTGAGGCTATGATTAAACATGACACTTAGGTGAGGTGCTAGTTCATTTTGTAGTTCATGTAGTACACAGCGTGGGATGTCATCTGGTCCCATGAATGCTGTATTCTTAGCTTTGGAGAGTGTGGTTTCTACCTGTGTGGCCATGATTACCAGAATTTGGCAATCTTTTGGTATTGAGATGGGCCCTTTAGGAGGTGAGAGGGGGGTGAAGTTGGCACTAAATCGATCTGCCAGGATATTGGCAATATCCTTCGGATGAGTATATTTAATGCCATTCTATTGTAGCTCAGAGCAAATCTGAGCATTGCCATTTAGATTCTTGACATAACTATATAATGCCTTGTGGTTGTCTTTGGAATCTTTGGCAATTTTATTTTCATAACTAGCTTTTGAGGATTTTATGAGGGATCTCAGCTTCTTACTGAGGCTGGTGAGGGAGTTTTCTGCATCCTGGTATTTTTCCTCTTTTCTGCAACAGTTTCTTCCTTCTGTTGTATAGCTTGTTTATAGCAGGGGACCACCAGGTTGGCTTCCTTTTTTTGGAGGAGAGCATCTTGGTTCTATTTGGGATGACGCGATTCATGCACAAGTGGATGTGCTCATACAGTTCCTTAGTGTAGGATCCTGCAGTCAATCTTTCAGATCCGTCTGCATGGGTGTCATGAAGTTTGTCACTTCTGACTTCAGTAGCATGAATTTGGCTTTGGAGAAGTTTTTTAAGGAGGTTTCCTTAGTGGAGGGGGGGTGGGGGGATGTGGATGTCAAGGGTGATTTGCTTATGGTCAGACCTGACCAATGAAGAGGTGACCACTGGTGTGGAGCATCTATCTCCCATGTTGGTAATGCTCAGGTCTAGGATATTGAAGCCTCTGGTGGGACAATGGATTAGTTGATCCAGGGCATTGAAAATTATGAATTCCAAGAACCGTTGGGAAAAGGAGTTGGCACCCGAGCAGTTTTCTCATTTATTGGCAGGGTAGTTGAAATCACCCAGTATTAGGGTGTTTGGTTGTATCTTAATATTTTCCAGTATGTTTAGAACGGTGTAGTGAGAATCTTGGGGCATGGTGGGGGATCTGTAGCAATCTACAATTTGAATTGCCGTCTTACCTAGTGTTAGTTGCACCTGGAAAATTTCAGATGCATTGTGTTGGGCAACTAGCCTGGAGGTGTGAATATCCTTGATGAATATGGACACTCCTCCACCTTTAGTGTTTTGGTCTAGGTTTTGTGGCCGAAAAGTATGGTAAGAGTTGTAGCGTGGTATTGCAGGGGTGCTCTCTCGAGCCTTGAACCAGGTCTCAGTTACTGCACAGATATCAAAATTCTCCATTTTTAGGAGTGCCTCAAGAGAGTGCATTTTGAGGTTTAGGCTTCTAGCATTGAGTAGCATTACTTTCAGATTTTGCATGCTTGTATCTGTTAAGGTGGTGGTTTTATCCTTTGAACCTTGCCTAAAAAGGCACTATAGGGGTGGCAAGAGCTTTAGCCAGTAACCTGAATCCCTGGGGTGACAGGTGCAGACCATCTCTGGCAAAGCATCGTGGTTTGTCGATCATGTCTTCCCAGGTAGAAAGATACTGGATTCCCTTTGAATGACACCAGAAGCCTAGACAATTGTTGAAGTCAATCATATTGTCCTTATACTGTGGTATCATTCTGGGCAAAGGCAGGCTGCTACTCAGGGCTAGGGTCATACCTGCCTGGACCACATGATCCAAGAGCTCTTCCATGTCTCTTTTCATGTAGTCCAGGGAAGTATGTCTCAAGTCATTCACTACAGCATGGACAATGACAGAGTCATATCTGTACTTGTTGTGGAGTGACTTGAGTGCATGCGTTATGTGGTGCTACACTTCAGTTAATCATGTGTGTGTGACCTGACAATTTCCTGGTTTATGCATTCTCATGCAAGATGCAGGAGTAATGTGTGACAATATACTGAAAATGCATACACTTGCATTACTTTCAGAGTAAATTTCTGAGTTCTGGTCAGACCGCACAATTCATTCTGTTGTACAGCTATACTCGTTTTATATGAGCTGTGTAGATGACTATCAGTGAAGTATGAAGTCCATCCCAGTCAGAAAAAAAAATTATAATTACAGAGCCATAATCATCAATGTACCCAGAATTACACATTTAATTCATATGATATCATGTGTATGCTCAATTATGTATATATTGTTATTTTTGATATGGAACCCATTTAAAAAATGGAATATGTTGGATTAGAATCATGGCTCACCTGTGTTGTGACCCTGAGCTGACACCTGGTGCCACAAGGAAAGCTAGGCAGCAGGTATATTTGTTACACAAAGTTCTGCCCAGAGTACAAACCACTCCACAAAACCCACTTAGCATGTTTGCACAAAGAAAGGTGAAACAAGTAACAATATTTATTTTTGCAAGTATCAATGTTTCTTTCTTTGTCTGCAGCAGTGAACCCTGTATGTGCACAGGTCAGCAATGCACAAATATTACAGGCAACAGCTAATATACATAATTTTTGTAAAAAATGTTTATGATTATCAGTAAAAAATATGAGACTTGAACCATGGTCTATTTACCTTATGTATTGTGTGCCTCAATGTCTTTACAAGGTGTGCTACACACACAGTTGGTTCACAGGTGTAATTAATGGTGTCATTATTATCCATGCAATACTACTAAGTGTGATTGCGCTTCCTAGGGCAACTGACATTAATTTTTGAATATTTACACATTTCACCATGTGTGTGCTATGCCACACATAGTGCAAATATTAATAACAGAAAAAAAAAGAAAAAAAAAGTTTAACATACGTTAAAGAATTACACAGCTCAGGATATAAACTATCATACTAATGAAATTACAAACCACATTGGGAGTGTGTTATCTCTCATTGCTACAGCCCCAACTTTCCAGCAGCAACAATCAAATCACATGCATACAAGCAATTCATATTTCGTCCACAGTATTAACAGGGCATACACTTGTACATTCTCAGTTTGTTGTACAAGTGTGGCTTACATATTTAGTGCACTGAATGATCATGCAACCATTTATGAATAAGTTTGCACAAATGCAGCTCTGTCTTCCCTTTGTATTGTTTTTGTTCTTTCCTTATCTCTGCTGTAACCTCAGATAATGAAGTCTATATGTATCATTCTCCTTTAACTGTATAATAAACATTTCTTTGAGAGTGAAAAACATTTTTGAGCAAAGGGAAGAGAATTGGCCTATTATTGAATAAAAAATGATAAATATCTGCTGTCTTGTTTCATTTAAAAGCTTGCAGTGCCTATTATTGAATAAAAAATGATAAATATGTTCTGTCTTGTTTCATTTAAAAGCTTGCGGCAATTAGTTCTACACTTTAGAAGTGTATCATCAGTGACACACCCACTGCAGAGAAGGTTTTCTCAATTGCTGTTGTGTTTGCTTTCTCTCTTATACTAATCATTCACTGTTGTAAGCTATTAGTAACTTACAATGGTGTAGAGTCTACACTATGTTTACATTTGCTCCACAAAGTCAAAAGTTTTGTATTCAGCAATTCTAATGAGTTGACACCTCATTTGCAGATTCACCATGCTCAGAGGGCTGAATCTACAATATATATAAAGGTAACCATGAAGCTAGGGAACTTAGTTATGGAGACTTGTGTATTTGTACAAAACAGAAGTATGGGATTCCTTTGAATGTGATTTTTCTGTATGGAAGGCTTCTAATTTGGCTAAGGTATACTTGTATTAATCAAGTACATTCTAGATTTAGTAAAAGTGTTGCAAATCTATTTATATATCCAGGGGACAATGGACTGTTTATCAGTATGCACTTCTTAATACTTCACTGTTGACAGAGGCATTTTTGGCAGGCATTTACATTTTACAGATAGACAGGTTATAAACTTTCATCACCAGCATTGCTTTTACAATTTGATTTTGCAATAGTCTATGCTATTGGAGAGAAATGTAATGTATGTGTCACTGGCACAGGTGTTATGCTTCAGAGATGACCCAGGGCCACCTGCAGTAGTGTGGTGGGCACAGTGAGAAGTGACTGCCAATATAAATTGACTTTTCTGTTGTACATTTGTACACATCCTGATAATTTTGAGAAATCCTAAACACAATTAATTCTGCTTTATTCATTGGTTTGTACAAACCTTTAACTGTTTGTTATTTTGGGGATGGGGAGCCACCTACCATTTGTGTTACAAGAAAAAAAGTGTGTTTCACGTGCTCTTCTTTTGAAAATGTTTACCTGTCCTCTTATTTTAATGGAGAACATAATACAGTACTTAAGTGGTCTTTATTGGTTTGGTCAGTCATTGTTTTATGAATGTGGAGGAGGTGGAACAAGCACATGACCTTCAGTTGTACTAAATAAATAATGTGTTTCCAGTGCTTATTGTTGACAAATGTGTATGTGAGCAGGACAATTAGCTATGTGACATTTATGTGTTTCTTCCTTCTTTCTTTTGTCACATTGGATTATGGCATCCAAGCCTACAAATCCATGTAAACTCTTTTTCAGTGAGTCTGAAAATTAAGTGATAATTCAGGTTTGCAGGTGCCATAGAGCCCTTCTGCTTGAGAGAGGACCTGGGGATAAAGCTGCCAAAATGCAGATTTGGAGCTAGTTAGTGAACAATATCAATGCAGTAGGAGGTCACAACAGGAATTATGATCAGGTGTCATATGGCCATTGATATGATTTCATCAGCCTGGACAAGAGCAGCTACAGTTGCCCGAGAACAGATGGCTACAGGGGTGATCCTGCTACAGAGCCCCCACTGATACCAAATGAAGAGTTCCTGTCCACTGTCAGAGATCTAGACAGTTCAGTGGAAACTGCACACCACCAGCTTGATGTCAGTGCTAATGCAGCTGGGAGGACAAATGCATCCCAGGAGCAGCTTCCAGATTTCCAAATAAGTTTACATATGGCAAGTTTTATATTTGCTTGTATACTAAAATATATAATTTGAGTAATACTTCCTGAGATTTTTTTTTATTGTGCCTATTGATAAATTAATTGAGTTATACAATACAATTGTTCAGTACACATGGGCATGGGTGGACGTGTCAGACAAATTTCAGTTTCATCTATTTCTTACAGGTTATTGTAGGTGATTGTCTGTTCATTGACCCCATTTTACTCCTATTGTAATAATTAATTGAAACTCTTTTCTTGCATCATTTCTTCCAGGGCCATCCTTCCTACAAAGTATGGAGACATCTGCACATGGTAAGCAAATGTTTATTTCCTTATTAATGACCATTCTTTAGATATATAAATAATCTGTACATATGAGGTGAGTGTAATGAGTGTCTGCATTGCTTTTCCATCTGCGATTGTGTGACCAGTGTTACTTTGTTATCATAAACATTGGTTTAATATTTAGAGTAGTAGTAATTTAGTTCCTGTGTTTGTTTGTTATTATCACAGGTGATCCTGATAGTAGAAGTGTAGGACTCCTGCCACCTGATGTCAGAGTATTGTTAGGCTCTAATGACGATGGTAGCCAAACAGAGGCACAGTCGGCTGAATCAGGGGTTGGATCTGACACTGAGGTTGTGATTCCCTTACCCCCTGCAGTTCCTACAGACACAGTCAGTATGCCTATGCATACCCATTTCCTCAGATATTGGATAGGTTGAGGGTGACACACTTGATCAGGGTAGTGTGGTTACTATATTGGACAGGTTGAGGGTGACACACTTGATCAGGGTAGTGTGCTTACTATGGCTTCAGTGCAGGTTGACTCTGGCAGTAGCCAAAGTGTGGGTGAGGTGCAATGCAACAGGGTTGGTAGGGGTGGTCTGAGGAGGCCTGTTGTCCACCCTCTACCTGATCCTAGTGTGTCCTTTTATGCCACTCAAAATGTGTTTAGGACCATCATGGAGGCACAGGCATGTTCCACTGCGGCTTCTGAGGACATGCTTAGCTTTTAGATGTGGCACAGACTCATGTGTGTGACTGCCTTGACCATGCGGCTGATTCAGTGGATTGGATGAATGACATGATAGAATGGGCAATGTCTGTGACGGAACGTCTGCTGGGTGGGTAATGGCATCTACATGGCTGTATTTAAGCATCATCATCTGCTGTTAGCACCAAAGTGGCCATGCCTGATCCTGCTTCAGTAGTGGCACTACTTCCACTGCACACGCAAATAGGGTAGGTCATGGAGTAGTGGATCTGTGAAAGCCATGAAGAGAGCTTATCCAGCATACATCACTGAACACATTTGGGTAGTGCCAACACATCTGACCATGGGCATGGATGTGGCAGTGCAACTCCTGGCAGAGCCACTTGTCAGAGTAAGGGATGACAACGATGAACTGATACCTCTACCATGCAAAACTCACACCTGTCTGACATGCCAGGGCATACAACTAGCACAGACCCTGGCTGTGTTCTTGCAGACACTGACACACACATTTCACATTGAGTGCCCATACAGACACACGCACACATATAACAGGTACATGAGGCATTTGTGAGAGCAGGTCATTCTGTCTCATTGGTCATTTGATAATTAGCAACATTTCTGCCTACCTGTTTTTCATACTCACACACACTCAGTACGTTTGTGTCACCCTTGGCCTTCTACCCCCCCCCAAAAAAAAATAAAACGACCCTGTGCAAATGTTGATAACTGTGCCATCACCTTTTTTCTATCTTTTGGATTCAGGAATACATAAATATTTTTTCTGGTGCACAGGGTGCATAGCTGACAGAGTGCTTAGTATATATGTGGTAGTGATGCTGTTTTGAAAATTGTACTCCTTTCTTACTGCCTTTTTACTGTTGTGATTAATACCCTGAAATTGCTGATACATCAGTGTGAGTTATTGCTCCAGTTGTGAGAATGTAGGGATAATTAGAGACCTGGAAACTGTTTTTGTATTGCGTGCATTTTTTGATGCATGAGGCCTATTAGCTGATAAAGAGATGATTAGTTGATATCTATTGACATATGTCACTGGTGTCACATATAGATGTCATTGCTGTACAACTCACACACCTTCTACTTAAATACATTTACAAGTAAGATTATGTGAGTATATGCCATTCATTTGTGTTCTTATCCATTTATTTACCTGTTCCAGGTACAACACTTACCTTGATAGTCCTACAGTTGCAAATATTTTAATTCAGGGCTGACTCTATATGATGCTAGCAGTACACAGCCATGTTGACCTTGCCACTGGTGGTAGAATGTGTACCTCTTCTCCTTGGTGTTCCTGTTGCAGCTGTTTTCTCAGCATAATACTGTATAGGATAGCATGGACAGTGAACAATTCAGCACAAATACTGGGATCATACTGCAGGGCTCCCCTGATGTATCTAGGCACCAAAACCATGACTTCAGCAGCCCAAACACACACTCTGTAATATTTCATGTTTGAGTGTGTGCCTTATTATAGTATTTCTTCATGGGTGCATGTGCATTTTTGATGGACGTCATCAGCATTGGTCCAAGTGCATACCCTACACCACCCAGTAAATGGCCTTGTGGGATATACCCCCTGGGAAAATGTCTGGTAGAGCTGAGAGTTGTGCCAGATATGGGAGTCATGGTAACTGCCGGGGTTGCCAGCACACACATTCAGGATGACTCCCTTAGCATTACACACTACATAGCAATTAATCGAGTGGAAGACCTTTCTGTTTATGTAGACCCCTCCCTGTTTCCCAGGTAGTGCTTTGACCTCAATTTGTGTGCAGTCTGTGGCACACAATACTTCAGGGAAATGTGCTGTGGGGTAAAAATCCTGAATAGTTGTAGCTTTGTCCTCAGGTACAGGGAAAATATATGTAGTCACTGGCATGCTGTAGCATAGCTTTCAGGAACTGATGTATGAACCTGGATGTTGATTTCTGTGACACACCCAGCATGTGCTTTGTTAGTTTCTGGAAGACTCCTATAGCTAAAATTCTAAGCTTTAGACATACTTTAGTCTCCAAAAGTATTGGTTCCCCTTAATTTGCCCTTGCTCTCAGTTGAGGCTGACAGAGTTTGTAATGTGTCTCTGTCCACCCTATAGTGCTGTACTATTTCCACCTCATGCAGACCATGAACAGTTCAATGGGATCTAAATACCCTTCTCATTCTTGGCCGAGGTCTATAAGCAGCAGCAGCATAGACTTGAACCTGTTGCACATACACAAACAGAAGAGCAGCAGCAACCCCTAACATTCTTTCCATGGCTGTATTCCAATAGGTTTTGGAATTCAAGGCCAAAACCTACACTGAGAGTACAATATTGCTTTATAGCTTGTTGAATAGCTCCTCCATCTTGGATTGGTTGATTAGCATACAGTTCAGCTACTTATGCTGTAATTAGCTTGCCGTGAAGTTTACTGGGTTTGCACGGCTCTACACATCATGCAGAGCTGCATGCTGTATGAAATTCATGATGTGCACATGGTTTTAGAGAGAGAGAGCTATGTAGGCTTTCTTGAATTCAGACCTTTATTTCATTAAATTCAAATAACATGCAACCAACTGTGGAGTTTGCGTTAACAATGTCATAAGGAAAACCCAATGTCAAAATAATGTAAAGCAAAAATTATAAGTAAAAACAGAATCAACATTCCTTGATCACCTTCATGAACTGTACGAGTTATCATGCAAAGTTGAAAAGAGAACTAACCTTGTGTTAGCATTACATTGGCAATATTCTATGTAAATCCTAATATTCCCTAATGGATCTTACAGATTCATCAACATGATAAAGGAGCAAACTCCATGAGTTCTACTACCGTTTCATGTCCAAATGTATGCTTATCCATAATTTCAGTTTATAGCTCATGATATATAATTCTTCCATTTCTGAGGAATATCTTTTCAGAGTTGGAAAATCACAACCAAAATTGTAGAAATTACACCCCTCGTCCAGTAGAAAAAAGCTATTGGGAGGGAACAGCTGTGAGGGAATAAACCTCATACCCACACTTTAGATAAATCTTTGAATTGCAGATCCCACCTGATGGCTTTACATATGTTCCTAATAGCTCAGTTCCAAATAGGGGAGATCTTAAGGCAAATAGTCTGCATTGTCTTCCTGATACCATCAATAATTCACAGTATTTGTAGTTCTATCCTTATGCAACTCTGAAGGGGAAATTTGCCAGATGAAAAATAATTTAGCAAAGGAAAATTTTGCAATTGTGGGCGGTGTGTTATAGGTGTTGTATCTTCTTCTTCTTTCAGCTTTTCCCAGTTAGGGGTCACCTCAGCGGATCACCTGTCCACTCATAATTGGCAGTGGAGTTTTACAGTGTCAAGTTGCCAGCCCGGCGCCCAACCTTCCACAGAAGGCACACACACACACATGCACTCACACCTAGGGCCAATTTAGAGTGTCTAATCCACCTGCAGCATGTCTTTGGGGTGTGGGAGGAAACCGGAGCCTCCACAGGAAACCCACATGACCACAGGGAGGACATGCAAACTCTGCAAAGAAGGCACCCCAGCCGAGGATAGAAGTGGAGAACCTCTTGCTGTGAGGTGACAATGCTAACCACTGCACCACCTTGGCCGCCGTTATAGGTTTTGTATCTACCTATGTCATTTTCGATGGAGGATATTTTTTGTAGCTATCTTTCCCTTTTTGTCCTAGTTTGACTTTTGAAGAAGCATGAATGGAAGCACATCCATTACTGAGCTGACAAATTGAGTGCCTATGAATATTGAGAGTATTTCTATGATATAAATATTGCCACCATGAAATATTGGCCAGGGAATTATCTGGTCTTCAGCTTTATCATGACCTCAGGCTTATCTCATTTTTGCCCATCACATCCTTTATAAAAAAGATGCCAGCATTGATCCACTTTGACCACAAAATAGGTTTGCTCCAATCAGTAATAATCTATTGCCCCATAGATAAGAATTAGTGCAGAGTCTTTTGAATATGGGTCTCTTATCTCATTTCCTGGATCTATATCAATTGTCCATGCCTCCTGGATCTCAGAACTCTAAAGAAGGCGTCTTGGTTTTCAAATGTGAGGTTGACTAGTTCAAACATATTTCCCGTACTACTCAAATTGGAGATGAGGTGCTTCTATCACTTTAGTAGAATAAGCCGAATGACGCAACTCCAGAGGCAAAGACATTTGGAAGCCCAAAACTTTCACTCCCCTTCCACAGGAATATCTTATTCCTGTTAATTCCTTGATTTGCCTATTACCTTCCAGTAGGAAAATGCCTACATCTTTGTGGATATTTCTAATAATTTTGAGGAAAGTTATCTGTGGCAAGTGACATAGTAAAATAATATTTTAGAAAGTATGAATATTTTGATAGCTTATAATTTATGTAAAAAGGAGAGTTGCTGTTACTTTGATTTAACCAAATTTGTCTGAATCACCTGGCTAAAATGATTAATGGTGTCATCTACTGTCTGCTTCATATTTAGATTAATTCTGACTACAATAATTGAAAGCTCTTTGTGTTGAGTCATCACTTTCAGTGTCGCTTTGCTGAGGGGGAATGATATCTGATTTTTTATAGTTTATTTGTAGTACAAAATAATGAATAATATCCTGTAAGTACTGGAAGATTGGTGTAATGTTGGATGCAGGGTCTACAGGACACAATTGTCAGCAAGCCAGAAGGAGAAAGAACCATTTCACTTAGGTAATGTAATCCCACAATAAGAATGCTTATTTATAGTGTATACAACTATAATAAACAGACAACACTGACAGAAGGCATCCTTGGATAATTACTACATTTAATGTCTTTGCTTTGCAATAACAACTGGTTCACATTAATTAGACCAGAGAAGTCTGAGTATAGAATGCTACTCAAATGAAGGTATTCCTTTCAGAATCCCATATATGCCATGCTGTCCCACATAATTTGTAAGTGAACAGAGGCAAATGCCTAATAAACCAGTTACAGAGCATCATGAGCTGGTGTAAAATTTCTGAATTTTAAGTCAGAACTGGACCAAGTCCAGGCTTCGCTGCCTTCCCTTAATAAACCGTAGCTCATTTGGTCCTTCTAGGTTAGGAATAATCTTGTTCAATTTATTGGCTAAACCTTTGTCATATATTTTTAGGTCTACTTATTGGAGGGAGATGAGACTATAGTTACTGGGGTAAAGGATGTCTGCTAAGTTTGGGAAACATTATAATATTAGCTCTGGTTACCTCTGATGGTAACTTACTTCTTCCAATACATGACCAGTATTACTGCAGCAAAGGTCTGATGAGTTAGTAACTGAAGTACCTATAAAAGATGACCATGAACTCATCCATGCCAGGTGTTCGGGTCTGTAATAGCATCACTTAACTTCTTTAGAACATACGTGTTTCTTAAGAAAAAGAAAAATTCTCCTGCACCAAAAGCAGTGAATGGTTAAAGGAGATGAGAAAATTGTTTAAGTCCAGTTCATGTATGTTAGCTTGCTCTTGAACAACAAAATCAGTCAATCATCTTAAGGAGAATTGCCCCTGGGTTAGATATCACTATCTTTGTGTGGTTCTTCAACACACATATCCATAGTGCTCTATTCCTTTCCTCTCACCTCCAAGCAAGTAACTTCTGAGACTTGCAACCTCTCACCCTGTAAAAAAAGCTTCATGCATTCCCATTTAACTGCAATCTCCTGAAGGTCCATTCTCTTATAAGTCTTTTTAAGTTTATATAACTGATCTCTTACTAGATTATTTCACCCTTTTTTTAATTTCCCAAGTCTTTTGGGTTTCTAGTACCATGACAGGAATGGTCACCATTCCTAAGTCAAACTATGATTAAGGTTCATAGGTTCATAGATGTGTACTAGGCTAATGGCCCTGGGGCCTTTACAAGCCTAGCCCATAGAAGTGCCCTGACATCATGCTGCCTGATGTCAGTTCCCAGTGCCTCTATCAAGTAGAGCCGCTGGAGGATCCCCAGGGTGAACTTTCTATTTCCCATTCACTCATCAAGGTTTGGTGAGGTGCTTTGCTTGACATGTATGTGAACTCTCTTCCAGAGCATGGGCAGTCTCTGGGTTATGAACCTGCCCTCCAGCATGTTCTGTTGATTGTGGTAATGAGGTTGAGGTCTCTGGAGCATGTGATGCAGAGGGATTGGGATTTCTTTAGATATAGTATTTCTAACAGAGCTGGGTTAGACATGGCTTTGTACGTCAAGCAGATATCTCCTCTTAATAGATGATATGAGACAGAGAATAGCTGGAGTTTGTCTGAGTCTGTCCATGTAGGACATGTGTTTAAGGTCTAGGATCCTCTTTGTGAGGTACTTTTGTGGCCTTTCCAGCTGTTGCATGTGTCTAGTGAGGTGCATGCCAAATGGGGCAGTATACTCGATTACTGGACTAATGAGAGAAGAGTAGAGAGAGCTTAAGGCCATGGTTTAGACACCAGTCATTGGTCTCAGTGAGGCCTTTCTATAGAATTGTCTACATCACTTGGGGAGTTAATAATGGCTCCCAGCTTGCAGTCATTTGTGAACTTGGTCAGCCAGAGTCTCTCCATGTTGGCCTGGACTTCTGAGAAGTAGATGCCAAACAGGAGAGGACCCAGGACCGATCTCTGTGGGACTCTACTCGTGACTGGTCTGCAGTCTAACTTGGAGTCTGCTACTTTCACACTGTGGGTTCTATCAGTGAGCTAATTTCCAACCCACTTAGTGATATAGGGTGTTGATGCCTAGTTTGGTGAGTTTATCAATAAATTCCTGAGTGGAGAATGGTATCAAAGGCCTTGGCCAGATCGATGTAGGCTGTATGAACTGCCTTGACTTTATCCACAGTTCTGGTGACTGACTCAAAGAAGTCAACCAGGTGGGCAGGCATGATCTACCTTTCACAAAACCAGATTGCATGGGATCTAGAGTTTGGAGATTCCCTATATCCTTGTTAGTTAGGTCCATAATCAGATTGCATGGGATCTAGAGTTTGGAGATTCCCTATATCCTTGTTAGTTAGGTCCATAATGATGCGCTCCATAGCCTTACATATCAGACTTGTCAGGCTAATGAGGCAATAATTCCCCAGGGTCTGTAGTCACTCCCCCTTTATGGATAGGGATAACTGTAGCAATGTGCCATTTGGTAGGGACAAAGCCTGGGGTGAGGTTGTGATTGAACAGGGCACACAGATGTGGTTCCAGTTCACTTTTTCATTCATGTAGAACACATTCAGGATATTGTTGGGTGCCTTGGAAGCTATATTCTTGGCCTTGGACAATGCAGCTTTAACCTGTGCTGCAGTAATGCTGGGTTCCTGGCATTCATCTGGTATTGTGATTGGTCCTTTGGGGGGGGGGGTAACGTTGGCACAGAATATGTCAGACAGCATGTTGCCAATATCTGTTGGCTCAGTATAGGAGGCACCATTGTGCAGTAACTCAGAGCAAACCTGGATATTGCAATGGAGATTCTTAATATAACTGTAGAAGGCTTTATTGTTGTTTTTAGTGTATTCCACAATTCTGCCATCATAGCTGGTTTAGAGGTTTTGATGAGAGATCTCAACTTTTTGTTGAGGCTAATAAAGGAGTTTTTCCAGTCTTGGGACTTTGCCTTTTTTCTGCAACAGTTTCTTCCTTCTGTTGTAGAGTTAATTAATGGCAGGGAACCACCAGATTGGCCTTTTTTTGGAGGAGAGCATCTTGGTTCTTTTGGGTATGGCTAGTTCCATGCATTTATGTACGTGTTTGTACTGTGCATCGGTGTATGATTTGGCAGTCATACATCTATTTTCCATTGACATGGGTGCCATGAGGTTAGCCACATCTGTTTTAAGGAGACTAAAGTCAGCTTTGGAGAAGTTTTTCTAAGTGATTACCTTTGCGGGGGGTGTGGGTGAGATGTGGTTTTCCATGGTGATTAGTTTGTGCTCATATCTAACCAGGGATGAATTGACTATTGGTGTAGAGCAATGGTTGCCCATGTTAGTAATAACCTGGTCAAGGATGTTGCTTCCTCTAGTGAGAGTAAAAATGAACTGTTCCAGGGCATTGGAATTGATGAATTCCAGGAAGTGTTGGGCCAGTGTATTAGTGCATGAGTAGTTTTCTCAGTTGATGTAGGGGTAGTTGAAGTCACCTAGTATGAGAGTGTTGGGTTGGACCCTAATAGTTTTCAGGGTGCTTAGGAATGTGGAGTGAGAGTCTTGGGTAATGGTCGGGGACCTATAGCAGGCTACAACCTGAATTGCTGTCTTACCCAATGTTAGTTGTACCTGAAGTATCTCAGATGTGTTATGCTGGGATACTAGTCTGGAGGTGTACATATCCATTATGAATATGGAGACACCACCACCTATGGAGCCTTGGTCCATGTTCTGGGGCCAAAAGGTGTAGAATGAGTTATAGCCTGGTAGTGCAGGGGTGCTTTCTGCTGCTTTAAACCAGGTCTTCATTACAGCACAAATTTCGATGTTCTCCATTTTGAGAAGTGTTTCAAGCAAGTGCATCTTGATATTTAGACTTCTAGCATTGAACAGCATGATCCTCAGACTGCATTTTTCTTAGCTGTTGTAGTGGCAATTTGGTCTTTGGAACATCGCCTAAAAAAGGTATTATAGGGGTGGCAGGAGCCTTAGCCAGTATCCGAAAACACAGGGGTGACAGATGCAGGCCATCTCTGGCAAAGCATTGAGGTCTGTCAATCATGTCATCCCAAGCAGACAATTACTGGATCCCCTTAGAATGACACCAGAAACTTAGCCAGTTGTTGAAGTCAATAATTTTCTGCTTGCACTGCTGTATCATTCTGGGTGATGATGGGATGTTGCTTAGGACTAGGGTTATACCTGCCTGGGTGACATAATCCCAGAGCTCTTCCATGTCTCTTTTCATGTAGCTCAGGGAGGTGCATAATTCACACCCACATGGACAGTGACATAGTCATACATGTACTTGTACTTGTTGTGACCTGAGTGCGTGTGTTATGTGTCAGAGTCTGGGACATGATAGACAGCTGACTGTTACCTTCTCCTTATTCAACCTAGTGAGTGGGACATCAGTATGCCTCACTATCGAGTCACCTATGATTAGTGTATTGGGCAAGCTGTTTTGCCTTAGAGACTTAGGTTTAGAGGCACACTGTATAGGTGTACTATGTGTCTTGTGGTTTGTGCTGTGTTGTGGTGGTTGAGTGCATTTCTGCCTTGGAGGTCTCTGCTGTTTGGGTAAATTTCTACTGACAGCCTCCATGAAGATGGATGTGTGGTTTGTGTTTTTATGTGACAGCTGTGATGGTGGGTGTTCTGGAGGGTTATGTTTTGCATGTGGTGTGGTCCAGGTGTTGACCTTCTCCTCTTGACCAGCTATTCCTTTCTTGGCTTGAGAGTGCATGGCTTCCAGTTTGAATATAGAAGTGCATCTCTCACAAGTCTGAGTGTTGGGAGGTAAGAAGAGAGGGTTGTCTGTGTACATGATGCAGTTTCTACACTGCCTCAGAATGCCCAAGTTCACCAAGTTAATAGGGGAAAGCACAGGGAACTGACCTTTAGACATGCCAGAAGGGAAGGTCATTATTACTAAGTACTGGAGCTGTTTCCTTATATATTCCTTTTACAGGAAAAATGTCATTCAAGGTGTCTGAGTCTGTACAGAGCATTGCCAAACACTTGAGGGGAAACTAGTATGTAGACCCTGAAAATTTAAGGATGAATTATTTAGGCAGATATTCTGAAGTTAGAAAGAAATCAAGCAGTACTTACTGAAAACTAATTAGCTTGTCAAAAATGATAAAAAGAGTGGAGTCACATGCATGGCTACTGCCTAATGTTGGTCTCAGCACAGCTTCACTCTGTTGGGATAAAATGCTCCTTTGCTTCTTCTCTCATCAGAAGCAAGAAGAATCCCAAGAAGAGAAGCAGGCAATAAATAAATAAATAAATAAATAATTGCCCCAGATGATGCAAGGGTCTGCAGGCTTGTAGCCTTTTTCTGGTAGATGCCTCGAATAGCAACCAGACTGATCAGATACGGTAAGCACAGACACTCACTCTCCAACCAGAAAGACTCAGGAATCAACGCACTCTGCTCCTACTCTCACCAGGATCAGAATATAAGCACAGATTCCAAGCTGTCAACTATAAAGCAGTTATTAAGCTTTCTGGTGATCGGCAGTCTCCAGAAAATAATGTAACTGCACTCGTTCTCTTACCAGGAGAAAACAGAAGCACTAATCCGAAGATGACTACTTAGATGCAGAATGTAGACTCTCCAATAACTGGTAATCTTGCAATAGATGTTTAAAGGTAAGATGAAAAAAATGGTTTATCATAAACACTGCAGTGTACACTAGAGGAGTTAGATGTGAAAGTAGGTAACTTAAGTTTTACCTGTCTAAAAAGTTAAGTTTTAGTGGAGAGTTACTATTTTTAAAACAGCAAGATAGATTGAAAGGGGGTGGCCACTTTTGTATTCTGGTACTATAGTATGCAATAGGATGGCCAATAAATTTAAATAGTTGAAGGGGAGTGATTTCTCAAAATGATAATTTTGTGCTTACTCATTTCAGCCAGTAAAAGCAGAGATGAAATGAGATATATGGTCAAATTAGCATAAGGGCCAGGCAACTAGAAAGACAGTGGTGTTTAAGAACACAACAGTAACCGGCTGGGAGGGTGGCAAATCTGACTCACAAGAGACAGAGCTGTGGCCTCTTTTCAAGTTTTAATATGCAGTTAAAAGCAGAATACAAGTAAAATGCAGTGTAAAGAAAACAAATCACAGTATACAAAATAGAAAAAGCCAATAAAGTAATACAAAATACAACAAATAAAAAGCAAACTAACTTTTCCCTCACAGCAAATTGTAGCAGAGTCTAGGTGAGCCTTTCCAGTAAAGCTCTGAAATGTTTTATTTTACCCCTTAAATAGGAGGTTTAGTTCCTAGCTCCATTTCCTCAATTCACAGATGATTAACCTTAATGGATCTGTTCTAAGTTATGTGTGCCTTCTTAATTGAACTGTTCAGATTTCTGTCTTACTCACAAGATACAGAGGTTTGGTCTCTTTTCAAGTTTTAATATGCAGTTAAAAACAGAATACAAGAAAAACACAGTGTAAAGAAAACAAATCACAGAATACAAATTAGAAAAAGGCAATACAGTAATACAAAATACAACAAATAAAAAGACAACTAACCTTTCCCTCACAGAAAACTGCAGCAGAGTCTGGGTGAGCCTTTCCAGTAAAGCCTTGCAATCATGAAATTAGTATTGTTTTATTATTTTCTGTTAGATGCAAGTGCTCTTCACAGCACCCGCAATGTACCCAGTAATGACTCCTTCTGCAATTCATATGGAGTTAGATGTATCTGTAACATATCTAAGTATGAATGTAAATTTTTATAAGACCCGTTGCTTCTACTACTATTGGAACTGTCTAGGTATCCTTCTTCCACATTGCCCTTGTTTCTCCCTGCAAATCCTTGTATTTTATCACTTTGTGTTACTCTGTACATGACACTGTAGTCAATGGGTGTAGCAATTTCAATGATCAATGCTACTTTTGTCTTCTTTTCATGGACTGCTCGAATGGTTTTCTCGCATTTATTTTTGAACTATTGGCAATGGGTGATTTCATGTGATATAAAGTACATAATTTTCTATGTGACTCATGTTTCCAGTGCTTTTCAGTTACTTGAATAGTATAATGTTTGCACAATCCTTGATGCAACAGTCTTACCACATTATTATGTCTTTCAGTATACAGTCCTTCTGCCAGTAGTATATCATAACCAACATCAAGATGCGTAACTATTTCTGACTCTGTTTTACAAAACCTGCATTTGTCTGTTTCTCCCACATGGTCAATGGACTTTGTAAGCTAGCATGTACGTAGTCCACTATCTTTCATCTTTTGGTTTAAATTCACCTCTCCATAACAATTCCTGTGCTCGATCCTGATCAGCATGAGGTTGTTCCTAAAGGTTTCAGTATTTGCAACTATATTTATGCATTTTCCACATTTCTTGACTTCTCCTCTGATCCTTCACCTTATATTCTGTCTTTTGTGTTTTTTCTGGCACATTCAGTTGCTGCCTGATTTTTGTCTACTTCTGGTTTGATTTCCATTCCCGCTTGATGCCAATATGTTTATTCTAGACTAAGCAGGGAAGTCATCTTATGTTTATTCTCCTCATGTTTTAAAACTTTCACTACATTTGGGTCTTGTGAGGTCAGCAGATATGTATGTATTCCTACGATTGCAGATCTATACATGTAATCAATTTCGTGGAAGCCTATAACTCTTTCAGAATGAGGGATATATAGTCTTGGTTTACACTGATTTTTATAAATCATTTGATGAGCATGAAACATCCTTCTTGTTTTACAGTCCACAGCACACAGGATCCGAGTTTAAGTAATCCAAACAGCAGGCAATAAATCAAGTTTCTTTTATTTCCAAAACAGCACACGTAGTCAGCTCTAAATAGAGCAGCAACACAGATAAGCCAAGCGCTTTCACCCAGTGTATTACTAGGCTTTTTCAAGGCAAAAAACAAAGTTATCCTTTACACATCAGTTTAAATAACCAGTTCAATTAAGTGGTAACTCCACCCATCAATTAAAAGCTAATACCTTTGGTCTTGCTGTGTTAAAAACATAATGCAAAGGTAAAACAGTTTCTCAGTTTAAATCATGTGTTTTTTTGTAAGAAATGTTTCTTAATATAGTCAATAATGGTAATTTTGTATAGGTTCCCTTGTTCTTTTCTCACCTTTTGTGGCTCTTGTTGTTGTTGTTGTTGTTATTGTTATCAGGCAGTGATGTGAAAGAGTAGAAAGCTTTATATTTATCACAATGTTACTGTAAAAAGTTTGATTTATTTATCAATTTTTTATTTATTCCAGTTTTTAGGACAAGAAAGGTGATTGAATTTTAATTTCAATCTACAACAAACAGTCAATCACTTTTAATTTTAAACATTATTTTAATTTATGACGTACTTCATGAATTTAGCACTGTATAAGGCACTTTACATGGTATTATTACCATTATTGACTATATTAAGAAGTATTTCTTACAAAAAAACACATGATTTAAACTGAGAAACTGTTTTACCTTTGCATTATGTTTTTAACACAGCAAGACCAAAGGTATTAGCTTTTAATTGATGGGTGGAGTTACCACTTAATTGAACTGGTTATTTAAACTGATGTGTAAAGGATAGCTTTGTTTTTTGCCTTGAAAAAGCCTAGTAATACACTGGGTGAAAGCGCTTGGCTTATCTGTGTTGCTGCTCTATTTAGAGCTGACTTCGTGTGCTGTTTTGGAAATAAAAGAAACTTGATTTATTGCCTGCTGTTTGGATTACTTAAACTCGGATCCTGTGTGCTGTGGACTGTGATATTCTTGGTTTAACTCGACTTGTACATCCTTCTTGTTTTCCTATCTAATGTATTCAACATGTTTTGGGGCCAGTCAATCACTCCAAAACTGTAAATTAGGAAAGGAAGAGCAACTTGGTTTATAGCTTGAACTTTGTTTCTAAATATCAACGCTGTTTTCAGTATTAATTTTAGTCTTCTAAAATATTCCTTAATAAGTTTTATTCGCATTTGTTCATGTTTTATTGTTGATCCTTCATCAGTTCCCATATATTTATGCACTCCTTCTTGCTCATGTTCTTTTGTATCACATTCCTGTCTCAGACCGATGTTTTCTTGGTGCTACAGCTTTCCTGCTTTAAAGGTTGCTTTTCATGGTCACTGTAATGTAATTAATCAGTATAACGTGTATCTTATACATTTTTAAGCATACTTTTATCCATGAATGTGGGATATTATCAAATGCTTTTTTGTAGTCTTTCCATGACATACTTAGATTATTTCCCTTTTTACAGTTCTGCATTATGACTTTGTTTAACCACAAAAGATCCTTTGTCCCATATGACTTTCTTTTGTTACCCTTTTATTCTGTTGCTATGATTGAGTTTTCTTCTAAATGACTATAAACTCTGTCATCATCAATCCCTGTATATAGTTATACATTGCTGGAAGGCAAGTTACCCTTCTCTGTAATGTAGTCTCTGTTTGCTCAGTCTTTTGGATATGATTTCTTAGCTTCAAACTGTGTTTTCTGTGTATCTCTTTCTTATAGATCTGGATGTGTTCACAACAGGCTATCTTGAAAAAATCTCATCTAATATTCCAACCTGCTTCCTTCAAATTCTCTTCCTTCCAAAATATATTCATCCAGTGCCTGAGGAAGGTGATAATGTTATTATTTTTAAGCAGTGAGTACATTTTCCACTGCCAAAAACTGGAGTTACCATAACTTATGTCCATTATAAGCTTTATTGTGTTGTGTTTCGAAAGAGGACACCCCCTCCAATTTCTATACTCCACATAAACTGTGATGCTCTTCTGCTTATGAACCTACTATACTGAAATCTCCTCCAGTCAGAATAAGCTGTGTATCCTTTGCTGTCCAAGGGGGTATGTAGATTCTTCAAATGGTGACATATCATCCACATTAGATCCATAGAAATTACTGACTATAATCAGCTCAAATACACTGTTGCATTTCAGGATTATGCATCTGCCCTGACAGTAATTTTCTTTTTGCAGTACTTCCTTCCTAAGGGCTTATGTAATAGTATGACTAAGAGAAGCAGGCTTAAATATCTAGATCCAGCATTTTTTTCTTTTTCATAAAGCCTTCTGCACTTGATTATTGAATCCTTATGTATGTACGCATGTATGTATGTATGCATGCACGTATGTATTTATTTATTCCATTTGTTGATCAGGATCCTCCAGCTGGGCAAAATGCCCCTTTTCAGTGGAGGCCTAGGGAGAAAAGCTCCAGTGATACAAGTATTTACAAGCAAGATATGCAGTTTATACTCTAAGAACATAATAGTTATATGTACAGTTCAGAAATAGTTACAGGTACAGTTTAGAAGTTTTCATGTAACAAGTCAGATTTTGGAGACAGCGCATTAATAAAACTAAGAGGAGCAGCTGACTTAATGGTTGTTGAAACCCCTTTCCCATTCCAACTGATACATGTGATTTTGTCTCCAATGACATCCTCCCTTGGACTACTATCCATACTGTTACCCTGTACATGCTTTATAGTATTGGACTGGAAAAATGTCTCCCTCTTGTTATGTACCTGGTAAAAGACTTGTATATTGGAGTTACATGATGTCTGCCTAAATTAAAAGTAACAATGCTGTCAAACACACCAACACTAGCTAATTATTCCACTAAGAGAAGACTTTACTCAGTTGTAAGCACCATCCAACAATGTGGGTAGGTAAGACTGAAGAGTTCTAGTCCTAAGTAACAGTGCTTGTGGCAAATACTCCTATTGCAGTGGACCCCCCCTTCCCATGAGCCAGTCCCGTATAGACTTTCTAAATATCAGCAAAAAATTAGCTTCAGCTCATTTGTTGACATGCCCTTATATATCTTCCTTGATTACTTTTTAATATTCCTCCACAATACAAGGGCACTTCCAACCAGAGAGAATTGATATGCATAAGTATGAGTCCAAAGCAAGACCAGTGACAATTTATTTCTCTTATGTGTTCTTAAACATGTCAACAGAACATATGAATGCTATTCCAACACATGCAGTCTACAAAAATGTAATCCATGCCCTAAGAATATGTACTGATACTTTGTGAAGAAATGTAAAAGGTCCAGATCAAAAGTCTTATCTAGCATGCTATGCTATGCTCTTCAATAAATCCTCAGCCACATCAATGCTCAGCATAGCCACAAATCCTGTAAAGGAAAAAAGAAAATAGAGTCTATAGCCATTAGACTCAAAATGCATTTAACTAGATTTAAAGTGTGCATTGAAAGGATGCACAGAGTGAGCCAAGACATACTATAACTCTCAATTTCACTAGCAGAAATGAAATGACATCAAAGAAGTCAGAGGAATAAGGGATATAGAAAGTTATTCACATTGTATGGCTCCACTTCTCAAGTGTGGGGTTGGATAGGGCAAACTCCTTTAAGGCTGCAGTTATGCAATAATGATTGTTTGATGCTGCAATACATATTTTTGCTTTTAAAATGTTTTTACAAAAAAGTCTATCATTGTATATAATTTTATGTCATAATTAGCTCTGCTTTTTATCACAACTTTTCATCACATCTTTCATCATGTTATAACTGCATATTTAAAATGGAGTGTCTCTTAAAGATTTGTTATCTCTAAAGAAGTCTTGTTTTTTGAGACAAAAGCACATAAACAAAGTTCCAGTAAAACAACTTTGTTACAGAAGACACGGCATGTTTTTTGTTGTAGATTTGATTTCTGTTTTCTTTTGGTGATGCTGTACAGCTAACTCTTGTTTTTTTTTTTTTTTTTTAATATTCTTCATGCTGTTGAATTGTTTTTGATTGAATTCTAACAGTTTGTATAATATGATAATTAATTTTACAGAGTATAACTACAACTTCCATTAGTTCCACGTTTGTATCCTGCAGAATCTGCTAAAAAACAATAGGGCTACAAATAAATACACATAGTTCCCCACTGTAGTGAGTGGATCTGAATGTATGATAAGCATTGTACCTGAGAAGGAGTGTTTTTACCACATTGGACCAGTATTTCTTTAAATCTACAGTAACAAATATGTGTGTGTGTGTAAAGAAGGTCTCAGGGTTAGAGATTCAGTTGATTAGCTGCTGGCATTCATCTGTTTGCAATTTTGAAATTATCTGGACTGGAAATTGCAACGGTGAGATGTATATCTGTTGAACTCTGTCCAAAACAAGGCTTTGTAAAGATAAATGTTTAGCCAGTATACAATAACTGATGGTGAAAGGTACAAGCCAGCTCTGCAAAGCAAGGGAGGTGCAGACTGTTGACCCTTTCATACCGTGAAGTCAAACACTAAATCCTAATGGAATATGACTGATTTACTTGAAGACAAGTATTTTATCTTTGAATTTAAGCATCCTTCTTTGTGAAAGTAAAATGCTGCTTCAGGGAAGGGCTATGCCTTCTTATAAGATATGAGGAGAGAGCTCAGAAATGCCTCCTTGCATCTCCTTCAAGTTGGAATACTGCAGATTGTTGAAACCCACAGGGGCAACTACAAGTCATAATTGTGCCTTAGGTGCTGCAGGTATCTAGTGGCTGTTGTGATATCTCAGATCCTAGCACCAAAGAATCAGCTAACTGTCCCCTTATCATTTGAACATTGGGTCTGTATGCCTCAAAATAGACTCACCAATGTCTAAACTACTTCTGGAATGTGTTCATGCTTACCAGAGCTTAATGTCACAGGTTTGTATACAGGCGAGTCCCAGCAACAGTGAGTGTGGGTGCAGGTAGAGGTTTAGAATTTTGGCTACATGGCTAAGATAAGCTAGTACTTTGCCTAGGAAACCTATTAGGATTAGGCAAGAATTTCTTTACTACCTCAGCACATTTAGGAGTGATGTAATGTAGTGTTGTTGTGATGGTATTTACTTAACATAGGTGGGACTGACAGAGTTTAGCTTCCAATTTTGATAAAATTTTACACCTTTCACAGGTAGAACAAGTACATATTAGAAGAAAAAGAATGTCATTAAACATACAACATTCTCCATACTGCCACAGAAAATTGCATATTTTTATTTTCACCAATTGCTAATAGGATACCATGCATGGATACAGTATGCAAAATATGATTCTGTTAGCTTTGTTGTTATTTAGAAATTCAGGTCAGGATACTTTCTATGTCCAAGATTCTGTTCATAGGTATAAAGAGCAACGGTGAGTATCACTACATACCGATGAAAGGAATTATGCAAAGCAGAATGCTGGATGCCTGTTTTGTTGGATACAATATGTGGAAACAATATGCAAAATGTTGCTGTTTCTTGAAAAATTTAGTTTTTTCTCTATGGCGCACATGCAGAACATAGGCATTAACAGCAAAATGAGCTATGCACTTATCTGCAGGCTAAGGATGAGGTTGAGGCCTGCTGGACTCCATGGTGAGAGATGATCCTTTTTCAAGTCAAGTAATAACACATATAGGTGAAATCAGTGCAAAGCATTGGTGGCTGAGGATTCAGAATGCGTAATAAGCTTAGTTAAAATGGGGGTTCCCTGGTAGATGGGCTCTTCCCAGACTTCAGTATTACGTTAGTCCAACATACAAGGTTGATAGGAAAACTGGTGTCTACTTGGCAGTACCAACATCAGTCAGGAAAGTCCAGTTTACTGATTACAGCTTATTGCCATAGAACATGACTGTGGTAGTAGGAAGCAAAGGTAAAAATGAATACTGCACTACAGTGGGTCTGTGCAGTCCTATAACATAATTCTAAGGGGATCTGCTTCCACATCTCAGATATGTAAGTCTACTGCCTCCTAGGTCATACCAGTTACCAGAAAATAAAAAGCTTTGAGCCCTTTTCTCTAAGCTGTTGTGACTTTGGATGCAATATATTTAGATTTTGGTATTCTGTAGCCAGATAACAATATTGGTCAGCAACATGGGCAAATCCCCCCTGCAAAACCATTTGGAATATTTTTTTCTAATGCCATCTACACTGCAACTGTCTGCAATAAGGCAGTGTATTTCCTTTTAGCAAACTATAAGTTGCAAGTCAAAATCAACACAAAACTATAAGGGATAGTTAGGACTAAGATAAAAAAAGTGGACATCTGCATGACTGAAGACAGGATACAGAGATCTGTGCTGGCAGTGATGATGTTTGGAACTAGGAAAGTGTCTAGTGGACTGCTGCAGGTATTTGTCCTTGGTCCAGAAGGTTTGTATTTGATTTATATAAGGGAAAATGGAAGAGAATCAGCCTGATTCCTAACAACACAAAACAGGTATAGCAGGTAGCAGTAAAGGATAGGGCGAAGAGTCTAATACAATTCTTCGCCAGAAAAGCTGCAATTTTGCACCAGTGAAAACAAATGCAAGGGATTGTACTTAAGCTACAGAAGTGCTGGTGTGAAGCATCAGCTAGGATGACAACGGAGCACAAAACGAATCTTGGCTGAGGTGTTTATCGCACTTGGACTAGACCACCAGAAGATGTGTGAAAAGACAGTTTTGGCAGCAAGTAAGAATTCAGAATGATAGACTCAAGAAACAAAGAGGTTATATTTCCTCACCACAGGGTCCTGCTCAGGCCACAGCTAGACTACTGCATACAATTCTCAAGGGCATATGAGGAAAAGAACATAAGTCTGCTGAAATGAGTCCAGTAGATGTCCTCTAAACAGAACTTTGGGTTTTATTGATAGACCTAGATAGGCCATAATATGTACATACAAGGTTAAGTTAATGAAATATAAGGAGGGTGATAAACAGGCATGAAATGTAAAAAAATAAAATAAAATAATGGCTACTGTTTGACTGTTTAAAATGCACTTCTTCACAGTGAGTGTATTAGACCTTGTGAGTGGACTACTGTAGTAGATGATGCAAAGGCAATCCACAAAGACATTCCCAAGTGTGGGACAAGTGAAGAAACTGTGAGGAAGGAATTAGGATTCGAGGGAGGTAGACTGTTAAATATTGAATAGTCTTGACAGGCATAATGCTCTTACCATCAGGCAAAATTGCTGTGGTGCAATTTTACATTTCTACAAGCTTCATGCTAACAGCAATCAGTATAAGGTCCAACAACTAATTAGGACTTCTGATGCAAGATGTTTTGAAACAGCCTTATAAATTTGCACAACTATTTGTGTTACAGATCATCATTGTTATACTCCATTTGAAACTGCCATGAACAAATTACTGTTTAACTCATCAAATCTGCAGTTTCTTTGACTGATAGGTTATAATAAATAAATAAAAATGTAAAACATTTAACCCTATCCGGCTATATGCCACATGATTTTCTTTAATAATGTTTGAGTTGCATAGGATGTTGCTAAATTTAGTACAAAGTGCTGCAGATGTATTTTCCAAAATAACATAGCAAACATTGTAATGTGAGTTAAATATAGAGTATATAATGGAAATACCTTGATTACTGTTTGGACTTCTAACACCATAGCCACCCCCCACACACACACACACACACACACACACACACACACACACACACACACACACAAGCATACTTACTGCTACCGGGATTTACCTGAACAGCAAGGCTGTGCTTCAGAGGTTATATGTCTTAGGTTCATAGGTTCATAGGTTCATACTAGGCTATCTGCCCGAGGGCATTTACAAGCCTAGCCCATAGTTTTGTGGCTTACGCCACCCCTTTAGTATGGGGAACTATACCCATTATTTTGCTGTGCCTCTGTTGAGCAGTGACACTGAGGTAATCCCTGGGGTATATCTGCGATCTCCCATCCATTGGTCAAGATTTCTCTTGAACAAGGCCAGCGAGGTGCTCTGCCTCACATATACGGGATTTTATTCCACAGCATAGGGAGTCTTTGGGTGATGAATCTATCCCTCCAGCATGTCCTATTAATAGCCGTGTCGAGGTTTAAGTCTCCCGCCCTTGTGGCTCTGACGGATCTAGATTTTTTGAGGTGAAGCAAATTCATCAAATCTGGGTTTGACATGGCCTTGTATGTTAGGCAAAGGTCACCTGGAGCAGCAGCGGTGCGACTGAATAGAGCTGGAGTTCTTTCAGTTGGGCAGCATAGGACAGATGTTTGAGACCCTTTATCCTTTTGGTGAGGAACATTTGTGGCCTCTCCAGCTGCTGCAAGTGTCGGGTCAGATACATTCCGAATGGGGCATTGTACTCAATCATTGGTCTGATGAGTGATGAGTATAGGGAGACTATGACCTCCCTTGATCTAGATGAGAATCCCTTCATGATAAGGTGGGCAATGTAGAAGGTCTTCCTATCTACTTTAGCTACATGGGTGTCGAATGACAGACTACTATCAACCTGGGTCCCCAGGTCCCTGATAACTTCTTCTATGCTCAGTGGATTGCCACCTATTTGGTAGCTAGGGGTAACCTTGTTTTAGTATAAAACTTCTTTTTAATGATTTGCTAATGCTGAATGTTAAAATAGTTAAAGAGCTTGTATTCAGTCAAGTGAATTAAAACCATTACTTGTTCAGAGAAGATTCAGTTATATTCATAGAAATACAATTTTGCTGAATTTTAAGCCATCCTGTTGCTGCCCTTACTCAGTAACTGCAGCACTGACACAAACTACTGATGAATGTATTATGTCCTGTGACTGTAGCTTTATTATATGATAACTGATTTAAGGAATTTCAAAATATTTGAAAGTAAATAGACGTAAACTACATGTTTATATGCCTTTACATGGTAGAGTTAATATTGTAATTTCCAGGAGAGGACTGTTGAAGGTAATAGTATTGTGGAAGTTGAAAAAAATCAGTCACTTTTCATATCTGTTTGTCTCTGTACCTGAGGCCCCCCCACATCTATTTCTCTCTTTCTTCATGCATTCATTAATCTGTCAGGCCTTTCCCCACAAACTAGCTAGATAACTTGTTATATTGCAGTCTTTATTAACTTTTAAATAAAAAGCACAGATGATTGCATTGACCACCAGCAGTTTCAAGGCAATTTATATTATGTGCCAAAGAGGATTGAATCAATTACAAGAAATTCCAAAGGGGGATTTTTGAAAGCTACAACTGCTTATCTTCATATGTTTTCTTAATTTCCCTCTTGTAATGTTGCAATAATTTCAGCAACTAAGTAGCTGAGAATATAAGCAAGATAATGACTGCCTACAACAGCAGAATGGGGGGCAATTTATATCCTCTCTGGTTGCTCTCTTTAGTAATAAAAATGTGGGCTGGTATGTAGAGATACAAGGTACATATTTATTTAAAAAAAATTATGGAGAAATAAGTGTTGAATAACATTCCTAGAAAATGACCATCCCCGGATCCTCTGTGCAGGATTACATTAGAACACAATTCTTGAAGGAGATGAAGTCTGAACACAAAGTGTTGGCACTAGTTACTGACTACAGTCCTGTAAATAAACATTTCAAATGCCAACAGAATGAGGTACAGGCCAAAAATATGATCCTAACATGCATGGACATATGTACAGATATATATCTGGAAATGTAACCAGATAGCGATATGTATATATATATTATATATATATATATATATATATATATATATATATATATATATATACATATATATATATATATGTGCATATATATATTTCTATAGATGTATATAAATATATATACAGACAGAAATGTGCATAGCATTACTACATGGGTGCAAGCACCTGAACCACTCACTACAACATAACAGACCATATGCACTGTTAATGGGGGTGGGGGCTCAAATGAGGGATACCTAGTAATTAGTGCTATGTTACCCCCCCCCCCCCCACAGCCCTAACGGAGATGCTGTGCAATCCAATACCCAGCATATGCATTTGTTGGCTGCAGGACCCTCCATGACACAGCCACAATGTTTTTACAGTAAGCCAATTCACCTGTAAATGTCAGGGCAATATCTGTAACATAACATGCAGAAAAGTCATTCTAATATAGGGAATGTACAATGTGTAAGGGGTACACATCACAATGGTTCAGATATGCACACACATCTATATATTGACAAATATGTTCAGGTATATACAAATATATGTCTCTGTCTCTCTCTCTTATATATATATATATATATATATATATATATATATATATATATATATAGAGAGAGAGAGAGAGATAGATATATATATATATATATATATATATATATATATATATATATATATATAGGTATATACACATATATATATATATATATATATATATATATATATATATATATATATATATATATATATATATATACAGGTACATATACACAGACAAAAGGTATTAGTAACCATACATATGTAGGAGTAGTGTGGAAGTACTGGGTGCAAATATATCCATCAGCCACAAGCCCTGTAACTTGTACCTGTGAAATGTGTAGTGTGGTAACCATTCCCACAAAGGAGAATACTTACATTAAACATATGCCCACTCACAATTCAAAGGACATGACACGGCACATACACAGAAAACCTTTATTTGTGTACTATACAAAAATGTATGCCATTACTTACAGCACATGAAGTCCGACATATGTAATCAGTGATGAATTCAAGGCCCACACAAAACAGTAGATGCAAGCAATGTGGATATATAACATACTATGCTGTCCAGGCCAAGGCCTTCAATTAGTACAACAGTAGACAAATAATTTGCCTTTAAGATAGGTAACAATCAACAATTACTGATGTATTTCAGCAGCCTCCAATTACACCCTGTAGTCAAGCCCTAGGGGGGGAATGTAATAGGTGTGGTAATGTCAATGTATTGGTCACATGTATGGTCCCTGACCAACATATTTTGCGGGAGTCCACAATATGATTGGGATGGTGCAGGAATGCTAACAGTAAATAATGATAAGCCATTACCCAACAACCCCTAACTGTATCACAGCAGGACAAATCCTGCCATATATGTGGAGGCCAGAGCCAGGCACACAGGGCCATACTTGCAATATTGCTGTTACACATCCTGGATATTGCTGGTGTTACAGGATTTGTTGCAACATACCCTTATGCAGGAATATGACATCAGAAACACAAATGGATGCAGCCATGTACTGATAGCATGCAACAGACAGACTGCCAGTGATATTTGTAGGGCAAGACCTGTGTAGTGCATAGATCAAACCAACCACACAATCCACTGGCCATCATGTGGATAGGCCCACAATTGACAGCTATGCAGCAGACTGCATTCCATTCTAAACATCTATGTACACACAAACACTGCAAGACCAGCATTATACAATGCACATATGAACACTTCTCACTCTGTCTGTAGGTCTGGAACCTCATACGAATGTGTAATTGGCCTCTGTCTACAATTACTGCTGTAAAAAGGTATTGCAAACTGCTGTCTGTAACACTGCTGCCCACATACAGGAAGGTTATCCTCCATACTGGAAAGGTTAAAAGACAACGCCCACATGAGTCAGTATTTTATAGTACTGGGTTGCCATGACAGTGGTTATCTGATGTACTACACAGCAGGCTACATGCAATTAGCAACTGTTGCACACTGATTGGTGCAGAGCCCATCACCTGATCATGGGCATCATTGAGAGAGAGAGAATAAAGTAAACTTTAAACAACAACAGGGAGTCACAGCTGTCAGGAAAAAAAATGACAGGTATGTAAAACATATATGTATGTAATTGAAAGTAATAGGAAATATGATGTGGAATGTTTATATGTGCCATCTGTAGTTGTCCCTGTAATGAAGTTCTGCTGAACAACTGCTCTGGACAATACTGTCTGTCCCTGTAGGCAGTGGGACATACCCGCCAACTGTTTCAGATCAGCAAGGAATGACAAAGATTTAAGCCATAATATGTGTGTTTGGATGTTAGTGTGGGCAATAGCTGGTGGTGGAAGTACTGCTGTCATGATAGACACATGGGTGTCAGAGCACATTACACGCAGGATAGTCATGTTAATGTCTAATGCAGCATGCACTAATGCCATAGGTGTATAATTAGCTTACCAGCAATCTCTCACCATATATACCACCCTAATGTTAGTCTGTGTTCATATGTGACACCTGGCTGTGTTGCAGTAAGGCAGAACAGTGCATCTGTGAATGAAAGACAGTTACAGAATGTGGACCAGATGTCTGTATGCACCCCACATATAGATAATTATCTGTGTGATATATAATTCGACAGATATGTCTACAGATATACAGACAGTCATATAGATGTAGATATATAAACACCCACAAGATATATCTACACATATAAGTATATGTGTGTGTATATATATATATATATATATATATATATATATATATATATATATATATATAGTGGCACTGACAATGGCATGCAGGTGAAATAGTCTGTAACAGGCCAGCAGAGATAATGTCCCCACATCTCCACAGGGAGAATGGCTACAAACACATAGCATGGCACAAACACATAGCACAATGTCCCAATGCTAGGTAAGCAGCTGATATACCAACTACATTCTGTGAACGGTTTGTTGTAGCTGATATGGTGGGGGGAGACAAAGATGTGTATTAAGAACTATGGTATCCCTGCTGTATGAGTTGCACTGACCTGTTTCCATCTTTATGTCTTTCAGGGAGGATGTCCCACATCCATCTGCCAGCCTACAGTGCTGCTGAGACAGAGGTCATAGTATCACATTTGGTGCAGCACTATGAACAGCTGTTCAGACAGACAGCCCAAGATCAGCAGGAGAAGACCGCCCTGTGGAACAAACTAGTCCACAGGGTCAGTGATGTCGGACTGCATAACTGCAGCTATGAGCAGGTCCAGCATCATTGCAGCGACCTGCTTCGCCATGTACGTCAGCGTGCTGCTGCTGTACAGGGAGACCACCTCACAGCGGAGGGGGGGCAAGCCATCCATCCACCCCTCACCTGTGTGGAGGAGCTACTCAGGAGCCTTGTGGCACCTGCCCACCTGCAGTGCCAACCACTGGCAGGGTGCATTGTGGAGGTGGGTGCCACCAAGACACTTGCTGAGGAGCGTGCAGGTAAGGCCCCAGGGCACATCAGTACACCACTCGTGTTTATGCATCTGCATCTGTACAGGTACATCATGCAAATCTGAGATGTCATATACATGGTCTGTTGCTGTGTAATAGTAATAAACAGATGTGCATAAGCTGTAGTATTGTGGACCCCTACTGTAGATGTAACATAATGCTGCACTCACCTTTTATGTATGCCACAGCTGTGGCCACTGACAACAACATTCTCACACTCTTATGTAGGTCCCTCCAGGATACCACCACAGCAGCAGCCTGTAGCCGGTGAGTATGGTTCATGTTCATGCATGACAAGATACTGTGCATGTAATGACTATGGGATATTCCATGCACACATCTAACACACCTACCCATACTGCATGCTGTACACATTCACATTTTGTTGTTGTGAAATGCACTGCATCACAGTAGTGACCATGCTGGGGTAATGGAAGTGTAGAAGAGACACATGCAAGATACCTAACATCCTGTCATTGTACAATGTGTCCATAGGGATGGGGAGCATGGCAAGAAACATGGTCTACAGTAGGGACGTGTGTGGAACACCACCCTCATGGCTGTATCTGCACACATGTTATGTAACTGTGGCAGACATAACTCTGACCCCACAGCAATAGTGACAGCAGTGTGTGCACTCCAAGGGATGTGCACATGAGTAGACCTTGTAACCATGCAGAGTTCTGGGACATGTGTAGGGTACCCCCCACAGCCATGGTAATGTCTAGAGGATGTCAGTGTAATAGTCCTGTACTGGTCATACATGTATCATCCCAGGTATGAGGTGCTGTAACACATAGGGGCTGTGAGCATTGGAGCTGACATAGACACAGTACTACATAAGCAGCAATGGTTTGTACACCTCTGTGGTATGGTGCACAGTACAGGGCAGGGTGCAGAACAGGTTGACAGTAACACTTCGTACATGGGAGCAGTGTTACCAAGGGGAAGGGCCATCAACTACCAACACAACCCATGCATCACACACATGTATACTGCCACTGTGATGAGGTCACTATGGTTGCACTGCATGCTGTTGAGCACCATATGTAATGCATGCTGACAGAAGGGTAATGGGAGGACTGTGTGTACAAAAGGTTTGCAACCCCACACATAGGTGTGTGTGGGGGGTGTTGAATGTGTGTGTGTAAGTGCAATCTGGTGGAGTGTGGTTGATGCATGTCTGATGTGTGTGTACATGTGTGTCTGTTTGTGCGGGTGCCTATGTATGCACAAGCGATAGTGGGATCGATCACATGGCAGTACTTCTTGAGATTGTGCTGTAGATGTAGTGACACATGAGACACCAGGAGAACCTGTCCGATATGTGAACACAGGACAACTGATAGCATAACAAGGTCTGTAGCACAGCACATGCATTGGGAGGGAAAGTGCACACCAGGTATACACATCATAATGCCAGCAGCAGATAGATAACTGGCTACCCACGTATGCAGCACCACTAATGCAATGGTGAATTACCAGATTACATCAGTGAGTGTATCCAGGTATTACTGTTGTCTGCATGATGGGCTTATTGTGCAGCAGATGTGGCATGGACTGATCAAGACTGTAGTATGAGGCTCCGGTGTGTGACATATGTAGTGAATGTAGCAGCCCCAACCATATAGGGGCCATGTACACCATGACTGTACATACACAGGGTATTAGTGGATGACAGCAGTGAGGCCATGTACTACCTACTCCACCAAAGTCAGGGAGGTGATGGAGTAACAGGTCATGTGTTGTGATCACACGTGTAGGCATGGAGAGGTATGATATGTTAATGGATAGTATTGAGTGTATGTTAGCAAATGCCATGCAGGATGGGGAACATCTGTAACTGAATGTGGGACTGTCTGTAAACCCAGGGTAAGGGCGGTAGTAAGGTGGACTGTCAGTGTTTGTGTGTGTGTGTGTGTGTGTGTGTGTGTGTGTGTGTGTGTGTGTGTGTGTGTGTGTGTGTGTGTGTGTGTGACTGTGTGTGTGTGACTGTGAGTGTGTGTACTGTTATGCAATGCTGTACAGGTCTTAACGTGTGTTTTGTTTCCCCACAAGTGGCGAGGTGAGTCAGCCTGAGTATTGTAATGTTTGTGGTCTAAAGTAAACTATAGCAACTCCTTGCTACAGTTTAAAAAAAAAAGATTTGCATTTCATTTTTAACTAAAATCAGAGTGCTGCAGTGTGCATGCATAGTACAAACTGTAGCATCTGCTTACTACATTTGTAGCAACAGTTTGCAACAGTTTCAAATAAAAAAAATATTGCTTTATTTTCCCTCTGAGGAGGTGCAAGAAACAGGACTTAGTTGGCTGGCTGGCCTGTCTACAGAAACCAGCAACACTTCTGACTCCACTGTCTCATGAGATGTCTTTCAGATCACATAAAAATAGACCAATCATTAACCACCCTACACATATTTAACAAGGAGAAAGCTCCATTATAAACCAACACTGAGCTGAGGAAGTTAAATTTGAAGGTATGGCAAACAACCATCCAAGGAGATGGCAGAGGAACCGTAGAAGTGCCTAATGTATCACATGAATAACTTCACACCAGACTGTTCAAGGCTGGCCAAAAATGAAAGAATCTGCATCCAGCAGCCCATATTTCTACACTCATCCTTTCTTTTATTGCCACATGTGAAAACATTTGAAACATGTAAATTTAATCAGATGAGAGAGACACCTGTGTTTGAGCATAACTTCTTTAGCCCATTCTTGATTGTCAGTATAACAGGTTATATAACTCCTGCCAATTAACCTGCATTAATCTTGCTACCTCAAAAAGCATTGGCAAAGCAACCTTAGCTATACCTTGTGCATTTGACACTGGTATATCTCCGCCCTCAACAATAAGGCTGCTGATGTGTAGCTGGAAACACATGCCCAATAATTGTAAACTTGATATCTTGAAATCACTTAATTTGTCCTTCTCCCCATTTCCCCTACAAGGCATAAAGAAAAAACAGTGTCTTCCAAAATATCTAGGAGGAAGATTTACCCTCTTATCAAGTTCTGCCAGAAGATGATATTCTGATCAATCTTTATTCCCAGATTTGCCCTAATGCTAAACAGGGTAGAAGAACACTTAATTTCCCCAACTGGTTTTACCCTCAAATTTAAAATGCTTTTCAAACTATCTTTCAACATCCCCACCACCCCCCCCTTGTGAACTTGCACATAATATGTTCAAACTTGGAAGTTAATGTGTTTTTCCCCAGGAAAAAATTTGCTTTCCACAACACAAGCACACCAAAAACCTTATAAACCTATACTAAACTTTATATACACACCTATCTATGCACTTAACCCAAACCTAAACCCTAAGGTCCTTACCCACATAACCCCAGCATCCATCACAATTACCTTAACCCTCTGTAACTACCACATTGCTAATTCTTTCCTGGGAAAGATGTTCAATTTCGAACTTCCCCATTAGTGTTCGAACTTCTGGAAGTTCAATTACTTGACACAGACCCAACATAAATCATGGAATTTCATATGAAAACAAATAGGTTTGTGCCTTGCCTTGCTCTTACATGCTACCATTCAATGACTGCCCAAAAACACATGTAAATTAGCAGTGACTAATCCCAGCTTATAAACTGTTCCTTGCAGACTTCATTTTTGCAGACTTCAAGAGTGGAAAAAAAATATGAGTTTTGTAAAATACATTTAAGACCAGAGATGCTGGCAAATTCATCAAAGACAACAACACACCCATGGCACTTTTTTATAAGGTTAGTTAACCGCATTACTCAATCATTAGTAAACCATGAGGTCAGAATATGGCTTGAGTTTTGAATTGTAATCACCTTTGCTACTTCAAAAATTGCATGAGGCATCACCATTTTCAAAAATTGCATGAGTTCATCAAAAAGGCAGACATGGCTAAGCTAGAATAAACAATAAAGGAGATAAGGAGCACCCTTGTCTCATACTCTTTTTTATACTATTAATGGAGATAAATAATAAATATTAGTATGAAAGCACAGTGTGGTGTGGAAGTATAATAACTGATACCATTTTATAAATGGTAAGGAAAGCCCATCCTATTTAATAATGCTCAAATAAAGTTCCACTCTATACTATGAAATGACTTTTGCAAACTGAGGTAGTTGTCCGTACAGACAGCGATGATGATGATGATGGTACTGGTGAGACACAGATGGGGTTGTCACAGGCCGACACTGCACCTACATGTGTCATCACCCTCCTAGCCACCCCAAGGCCACGCAAAGTTACAGTGCCCCTGCAAACCCCATCATGTGGCCATAGCAGAGGGACAGTTGGCAGTTGGTGCCAGTGACCAGGAAGGTGTGGTGTCCATGCCAACTGTGTCAGGTCACAGTCGACATAGCCAGATGTCCGGCAGGCCACCACATCGGCAGATGTACCATGGTGCTTGTGGGAGGGCCGCTGGTCATCATGCCCCTGGCAGAGGCGCCACAACTGGTACCACCAAGAGCATGTTTCAGGCTGTAATGGATGCACAGGCACAAATGGACATGCACACCAGACAGGGCCTGAGGCTGCAGATGGCTACTTCCTCATCTGTAAGTGGCACCCACCATGACATTGCTGCTGCCTTCCATGAACATACCGAGGTCATGGATAGACAGTGGGGTGAGATGGTGGGCCTCCTTGAGCATGGAATGTCCATGCTTAAACATGTGATGGGAGTGGTGCGATGTCCACGTGGAAGTAGGCCAGAAACACCAGCAGCTGGTAGTCAACGTGGACATGCCAGGACACCAAGCCACTCCCGTAGTGGCAGTACCAGCCCCAGCACACCACTGGGGGTGCTGTCCACACCACACAACAGCAGGCCTCATGCATGTGACCCTGGCCAGTCCCAGGTGGGACATGGTTCCAGCGGACACTTGTCATCATCAGGGGAGAGTAGTACCTCAAAGTCTGTACCTGCACGTGCCCATGGAACCCCTGGCAGGAACAGTCAGCATGTCCATGACTGGAGGCACTGAACTGCACACCCTGCCAGCTATGGTCTGCAGCTGTCCAACAATACCTGTATTGGGCGGCCACATGGCAGGACTGTGTGCATGCATACCCACACACTATGCAACCACACCTAGGGTGACCCCATACAGGCACACACCACATCACCATGCCCCAATCATTGAACCAAACTCCTCACCCACATTCATGGTGACACATATATGGACCACCCTTGGCCTCTGGCAAATCAGCAACAAACCCTGTGCATATGATGATACCTGTGCCACATCCCTATCATCCATAACATCGATGCAGGGACAGGCTAATATGGTTCTGATGCACACAGTGACTGTTATAGAGTGCTGTAATGTACTACAGTGTAAGATGCTGTCAGGGGTAATGTGTAATGCATACATGTCAGGTAGTGTAGCCATGCAGCTATGATGCATTTCAGCTGTCAGTAACAGTGATTGTTATATCCATAATGTTATCCATTTGTGTTGCAGGTGTACATGTGTCAGCAGGAGGATGGTCTGCAGTCATATTTCACAAGAGTATGGCACTATGGTGACACCATGGAGACTGCTCACGGGTGGTAACCTCAGTCCCACTGTTACCACTAGGGGGCTTGTGGGCTTCTGCTATCCCAACACCCCCCATCAAGGTGTTCACCCCCCACGTGTCATATACCACCTCATATGCGTCTTGTGTGTCATGTCTGTTAACCTACCCATCCTCCCTACCCAAATATATCTACAGCCCCTCCCCAACGTCCCACTCCCACCTGAAAAGATAATGGAAGGGCAATATGTTCCCATGAAGCAATCTCGCCCCATACATGGCTGTCCATTCCGCACACGTGTCCACTGGACAAATGTAATCTGTTCCAATTGGCATTGCAATGCATTTATGTTGTCCTCACCTCTCTCCCAGGGATTTGAGGGTCCACATCTACCTCCAACTTCAGTGTTTATGCACAGCTTGTTGCTGTAGCAGAAATGGGCAGATATGGATCATTCCTACTCCCTTCCTGCACATGCCTAGCTGTTCCCCCTACTGCCTTACCCTCTTTGTGCCCATTTTTTACCACTTTCCCATCAACCCTTCTTTCCATTCCTTTTAAAGAGGTTAGCGTGGGGGTAAGTGGGAGTGTTCTGGCCAGCAACAAATAAAACTGCCTCTGCAAGGCTCGTACCCAGGACCCTGCACACCATACACAAAGTGATTTTCCACTAAACCATGGCAGATATATATAACCCTGATGTTTCCACAAACATATCATCCAGCCCAGTCATTCAACAGTACACAGAATGTATTGCAACATATAGATGTATGTGTGTGTGAGTAAATATATTAATGTCTAAACAGGTGCAACATATTGATATATGTAGCTATATATATATATATATATATATATATATATAAGTACACATACACACACTGAGATATGTACAGTATGATACATATGTAGTACATGCACACAAACTGAGCAGCCAGTATTCCTACAGTCACCACCTTCCCAACTGGAGACTGTATGAGCCACCCATACAAATGACATTCATAGCCTTCAACACATACCCACAGAGATATCACAGGGTATAACACCACACACAGGTACCCATAAATGAATGTG
Source organism: Protopterus annectens (assembly GCF_019279795.1). NCBI lineage: Eukaryota > Metazoa > Chordata > Ceratodontiformes > Protopteridae > Protopterus > Protopterus annectens. The sequence goes on along the minus strand of NC_056728.1, from coordinate 794,003,789 downwards.
AAGCCTATATTTGTGTACTATAACAGTTGTATATGCCATGTCATATAGCCGTTTAGGCACTGACATCCATATGAACAGTGTAATGCAACTGTAAAACAGTTATACTGTGACAGTAGTCTGGTAAGGTTGACACATGTTGCTCTCCAGGTTGAGGCCTTCTAGTAGTACAATATTAATGACAGACTTGCCCACAGCATACCAGACTATCAACAGTACATAATGCAGATGTATACATCAGCAGCCTCTATCTACACTCTGTACACAATCCCTAGGGGGTACAGACCCCAGTTGACACAATGGGATGTATCTATTACATAACAAGGCATAACTGACACCATCACAATCACACTGACAAACAGAAAAGTCCATATGGCAGAAGGCAGTAGGCCTGCATTTACCCATGGTGGACTGTATGGCAATGTACATCCAGATACCTTAAGGCAGCTTACCCCAGATACCCACACATGTTGTTACAGCCTAGGTTAGTCATGGTGCACCCCTCCTACACTCACTACTACTAGGCCATATACCACGGTTATGTACACTGCCCTCTGCAGTGCATTAGGGCATACATGTATTGTGTAGGTGGAGCCCACACATATATGGCCCCAACCCCCCAGTATGTGTGGGGGACACAACAGCAGTGGATGGATGGCAGGAATGACAGCATGACATGCACACAGCCCACTACATAACAAACCCTGACAGCATGTCATATGTGTTAAGCCAGGTATGTAGGTGGAGGACAGCATCTGGAACACAGGCACATATGTGTAAAACTGTTGTCATACAGTAAGCAAGATATGTAAATGTGTACATATCTATATGGATATATGTATAATGATATGTATGTATATGTTTGCCATATGTCCTGCACATGGAGTGGAGCCCTACCTCAGCCCCAGTAGTCCCAACCTCTCAGTGCAAGGGGATGTCATGTATGTATTGCAGGTATATTTGTAGACTATTGCTACTGTAATAGGGATCATCTTCACAGACACGGTGTGTGTGGGAGGCCACATCTGCTGTGGACATGTATGCCATTGCCTACTGACAGACATCCTAAGGTCATCATAGTACAGTACCACTGCTAGCACAGTAATGCTCCTGTGGACTACAGCTGTGATACGCCCAATATATGTGGACAGTCTGACACATGCTGGTCAGTCTAGGCGTATACACAGAGCCCCTTCATGCAAGACATGTGGACCAGGCCTGTCAATGTGGATGTTAACAGCCATGTAGATGGGCATAACACATAAATACTGGTATACATTTGCCCCCATAGGTTATGCATTCATACACCCCTGTCTGTTCTGATACATAATAACTGCTGGTACAGAGGTGCCATGGCCAGATACTACCCACTAGTTAGTGACATATATCTGAACAGTATCCCACTGCTTCGTCTGACATACATGACTGTAATGGTTGCCCAGCAGAAGTACACCTGTCAAGTATCTCGACATGTCATTTCACTGGATAAGTACAATAATGTGCTTGGCATGTAACAAAGCAGAGTGCAAGCTTCAGGCAGACTGACTCAACACTGTGCTACATCACACGTGGGAATACACATGTACCTGCATAGATAGCAGGCTCTACAGGCATGTCACATCACAGAGTAATGGACACCTGTGTGAAAGTGCATAACCAGAACCAGTGTGAACACAGCCACAGCCATATATGGTAAGCTAACATACTATTACATAGTATTTACAGTATATGGACTATCTGACCTACACCATTCTCATATGAGCCACTCACACAACACCCCTACATATACTGGGCCGCTAGACAGGGTGGCCCAATGCCTGCCTGTGGTATGGGGCACGTGTGTGTGCTCGCCCCTAAAAACATGTAAGTTGTTAGGGTGACATACAGTGGAGCAGCATGTAACATCAGATAGAACAGGACCAGGAACAATGACATCTACAACAGTCTCTACACGGGCCAAGGTACATATTCACTATACACACACTGTCGACAAATACCATGCTTACACATACCTCAGTACTGTACACACAACCACATAATGCCCAGGCTATCTCCTCAATTATAACCCCTACTATACATAATGTGTAGCAGTCTGATATCTCACTAGCTTGTTATCAGATATGCTGTCAATGACTATGGAGTACAGAACATATGCACCCCCTACTGCATGACATATGTACAAAGGTTGACAGAGTTGTGGCTGCAGGCATAAACACAGGGCCAGTATTGACATGTCTCTGTAATACCCTCATACATATACTGTCGTAACAGGGTTTGTTGCACCATATGTCCTATGAGGGATGTGACGTCGGTAACTCTCCCAGTAGTTACCATCTACTGCCTGCTATCCTCATACTACCTTCTGCATTCAACAGATAGGTGCACCATAGCTGACACATGAAACCAAAGGCACAACACTACCCAGTCTGTGGATGGCCCTGCAGATGGGGACCCCCCCATATACATGGGACCGACATGGCAGATATTGTGACATGTATGACAGGCACATCCAGACAAACACTGTTAAACCAACAGTAGTCCTGGATGGGTCCTTGTTACAGTGACCCTCTTCCACACATCTATGTCCATCTACATGCAGTATAGCAGCACTTACAGTCTGTAGTCAGGTCAGACACATCTCCCTCCTGTTTGGTGCCCTCTTTCCACAGTGTATATTGTTAGAGATAAATCCCCAATCCATCTGAGATGCTGTTTGCCAAACAACAGATTGAGTTCCTGCTCACAGTGACAATAAAGGGCCAACACCTCCATGTTGTTCCTAGGTATTGGAGTGTGTTTCCATGCAATTGGCTATGTGACTGTTAACACAGCTGTTCCACATGCAATCAGCTAGGGGAGGGCTGCAATTCATCCAGAGGCCATCAGCTGATCATGAGCATCACTTAAATTGCACATGCTGCTGCCTAAGCATAGCAGGTGTAGGTCTCCAAATCCACCGGAGAGGAGTGGGGGAGGCAGACAGAGGCAAATACATGTCACAGAGGGGTGGTGGAGTAAAACAGAAGCATGTTTGTGTCACTCACCTACCAGCACAGGGTATCAAACCCCCAACAACTATGTAGTGCTATCACAGTTCGATGCAGTTATTAGATGCGCCACATAGGTAACCTACTGTGGTGCACTCAGAGCATATTTGTGACAATGAGTGACATCTGCAACAGGGATATGGTAGATATACGGTGGGTGACGTACATGTGCCTGTCTACATTAACAGCTGCCAGCATCAACATAGGCACACTCACACACATTGACACACTTGGCAGGGCCAGGAGTGTAACTCATCACTAATGGGATTACCACAACACATCAATGTGCAGGTATCACATGCACCACACAGGTGATACGGAGGTTGTATGGGCATAGAGTATGATGAGGTGTCAGACATCAAACAGCATGTTTCAGTATGCCCGGGGGGGGTTGTAGTGAGTGTGGATGTGGTCAGATGCACCATACAACACACACACAGACACACAGGGTGCTAGTCTTGACATGCACGTGGGCATGTCTGCATGGGTGTGTGGTGGTCAACTGTGCCAGCAGGCTGTACAAGGGTAGGGGATGGGTATACTTTGGCATCAGGCCACATGATGATGGCCTGCATTGTGCCTCAGGCCTGTGGTTTCTGCATCTGCCCACACAGGTGGGTATTGCATCCCCCATCCAGTCACCTGCGTGATTATTGTGTGTGGCCAATGCTGTGCATCACTTGCCATGTATATGTTCCTTACTCCATGACATGGATAGTGTCTGGAATGTGCACACCTCCCACATGGATGCACAGTAACATGTGGAACTGTACCCGGGGTGTCTGGCCCATGTTGTGAACACAGATTATCATTGGATGTGCCAGTCTTACCCACCTGTGGCAGGACCTGGTAATGGGCAGCAGGTTTACCCTGCACCTACATTGATAACATGCTAACAGCATTCCCTGATGTCAGTGTCATCTGTCCATACAAGGCATGTTATTAGGCATGGTATGTCCATTGGGAATCGCATGTGAGGGCACCACGGGTGGTGCAGGTGTCCATTTGGGAACATGGTGGAGGTGCACTGTCTGCATGTACTTGCATATTGGACAGATGGGCAGGGTGACATGCCCTCTGTAGCCCACTGCTATCACTGCAGAGTTACTATCAGTGGCCAATATGCAGTATACTACCCACATAGTGGCTGTTGCCTAGGCATGTGTGTGTGTGCTCTGGGTAATAGTGGGGTTGATAATTGTGATTGGCTGGCCTTGATGTCACATGTCTGGGTATGGCTTTGCACCCCAGCCTCTCAGCTAATTTGCATCTGGTATCCCTGTATGGTTGGCATGGTGATATATAGTAGTGCCACCATAAAAGAACTGAGCAAAAACCCCTTCACATTGGCCACAGGTGGCACACACTCACAGCCACCTCTACACAGGATACGTGTTACACACACACACACACACACACACACACACACACACACACACACACACACACACACACACACCTGTCATGTCTGGGAGTAGAACCCCTACCTAACTAGTTTATTACACTACAGCACTACCCAGTTATAGTACAAGCCACAGACATTACTGGAGTACCTCTTCCCCAAAGGTGTACTTTACAATGTATGACATCAGAAGGGTTACCAAAGTAGGGCATTTCAAATGTACAGTGAGCGACTAGCCTAAAACGCATTGCTCCTTACTCAGACAGTGAGACACACACAAAGTATCCACAACTGACATGTGTGGGTATAGAAACCCTGACCGAGGTCTATATCACACTACAGCATGGGGTTGTTATAGGATGCACCACAAGGATTACAGATGAACTGTCTCCGCAAAGTTGTATTTCACAATGGATGACATTAGCAGGATTGCCACAGTAGAGCATTTGAAATATACTGCGAGTGAGTAGCCTATAATGCATTGCTCCATACACACATTGAAACACACAGAAAACATCCAAAACTGCCATGGGGGGGGGGGTGGAACACTACCAGTTCTAAATCACACTACAGCAGTACACGGTTACAGGATGAGCTACAGAGATTACTAGGCTATGGTTTTCCCAGAGGTGTATTTCTAGATGAGTGACATCAGCAGCCCTGACAAAGTTGAGTATATGAACTGTACGGAGTGTGAGTAGCCTAAAAAGCATTGCTCTCTACTCAGTCAGACACACACACACAGATTCACACACATACACAGTTGCCAGGTCAGGGGTTAGAACACCTACCTAACTACTTTATCACACTACAGCAGTACGCAGTTACAGGACATGCTACAGAGATTACTTGGCTATTACTTTCCCAGAGGTGTATTCCTAGGTGAGTGACATCAGCAGCCTTGCCAAAGTTCAGTATATGAATTGTACAGAGCTTGAGTATCCTAAAAAGCATTGCTCTCTACACAGGCAGACAGAGACACACACAAACACACACTCACACAGTTGCCAAGTCTGGGGTTTGGACTACTACCTAACTGGTTTATCACTACAGCAGTATGCAGTTATGGGACGTGCCATGATGATTCCTGAGCTACGGCTCTCACAAAGGTGTATTTCACATTGGATGACCTTAGCAGGCTTGTCATAATACTACTATGGGGTGGGCGGTGTGTGCATGGGTCATAACCCATTCATGTAGGGTTTGACATGCTGCATGCGGGCACACACGGGGTCATATGTCACAGGTATATGTATACAGCTACTAGATGACTACTTCCTTGTACAGTCATGTTGCACAGCTGGCATGAGCACCACATAGTCTGTCATGCTGACAGATGCTGATGGCTTGTATCTGCAGTGAGTGCATCTGCACCTCATGTGGTTGTGGGCCTTTGTCTGTGTGCTGAGTGGGACAGTCCTGGATGGGTCCTTGTTACAGTGACCCTCTTCCACACATCTATGTCCATCTACCATTGGCTTATTATAGTGTGTTGTCCTTACATATATGCCTGTATTCCTATCCACTGCATGTGCAAGGCAGGAGTGGTGCATACTGACATGTGTCTGCACTAAGAACTGTGACTGCCAGATATGTCTGGTCCACTGGTGTTTGCAGACATGGCCTTCATGTGTTTACGTGTGTGAGCATGCCCAGAATGAGCTTTCAGTATGTTGTTGACTGACATTGCCTTCATTCCTCTAAGTGCGTGAGTATGCCTAGTCTGGCCATCTGTATTGCATGTGTGGAGCATGTCCAGGTTGTTTGTACTGCGGTGCTGACCTTTGTGTTGTACACCGACAGGTAGCATGCTGTGTCTGCAGGGTATCCATCGGTCATTTGGCATATACTTCTGCTACATTTCTGTATAGCTGGGGGGAGACGACACCTGACTGTTTCTACATTTCGACACAGGAACGGGGGGGGGCACACCTGACTGTTACTATTAGTGTATGTAGGATGGGGGAGCACTCCTGACACTTCTACACATTTGCTAGGACTGTACTGGTATGTCGGGTACTCCATTTCAGTCTGTAGTCTTACCTATCGTGCTGGCTAGAGGCATACCAGTGTACTACATATCCTAGCTTTCACAGCCTACATATTAGTTTCAGACTTCCAAGCCTTCACATCTTACATCCAACTGCCTGATCTGCTGTAGTCTGTCTGTGTAGGCCTGGGGCAGGGTTACACATAGGGCTCATTCAGAGGCCATAGTGCAGCATTTCTTTGTGTTTGTCTACACCTATCATGCTAAATGTAACAGTTGTTGGGTATATGACCCCCCCAACTGGCATGTGTGAGTCACTTACCTTGTGGGTGTCCCAGTATTGATGGTGGTGCTGTAGGGCTGCCTATGTCAGATGCACAGAGTACACTCCCTATACATGGTTGAGCACATATAGTGTCATGTTTGGCATCCCTTTTACTGTATGTGCGAGTCGGAGAGAGGTGACATTCCCTGGGTCCCTACTGTAGCAATGCATGTACTATGCGTTGCCTCTTTGCCAGGGGCAGGGCATACCGGGCGCACCTCCTTCTGCCTACTGGGGCAGGCTCAGGTTGTTCCTCCTCCAAGTCACTCTGAGCCTGTGCAGGCACTGGCAATGGTGGGGGACTGTGTGGTCCTGCCCCATGCTGTTCCTGCTGCAGCTGTTTCCGCAGGATCATATACTGTAGCATGGCACATACAAGGACAATTTGGGTACATGTAGTTGGTGAGTACTGCAAGGCTCCACCAGATGTGTCTGGACACTGGAACTGTGACTTGAGCATCCCAAACACATGCTCTATTATGATTCGTGTTTGTGCATGTGCCTCATTATGGAGTACTTGTTCGGGTGTGTGTGCATTTCTGATGGGTGTCATCAGCCATGGCTCCAGTGCATATCCGGCATCCCCCAGTAGGTGACCATGTGGGATGTCCCCATTGGCAAATCTGTGGTACAGCTGTGTCAGATGCCAGATGTGGGAATCGTGGTAGCTTCCAGGGCAGCCAGCACACACATTCATTATTATGCCCTGGGCATCGCACATGACCTGGCAGTTGATGGAGGGGTAGCCCTTGCGGTTGATGTATACCCTACCTTGCTCACCGGGTGGTGCTTTGATGTGTATGTGCGTGCAGTCTATTGCACCCACTACCTTGGGGTATTCTGCTATTTGATGGAAAAGGCACATATTGCTGGCCAATTCCTCACAGGTGATTGGAAGATATACGTCCTCACCGACATGTGCTGACATGGCATCCAGGAACTGGTGGAGTACCCTGGATGCTGATGCCTGTGATATCCCCATCATATCTCCAGTTGGCCTTTGGAAGGTACCTGTAGCAAGTATTCGTAGGCCTACACATACCATGATATCCACTGGGATGGGTTCCCCTCTGTTAATGCTGTGTCTGAGGCGTGGCTGGCACAGGTCAACAATCTGCTGTTGGAGGACCCTGTCCACCGGCCACTATCCACTATCTCCAGCTCATGTAGCCCTTGGTAGGTTTCCCTGGGTCTGTACACTCTTTTCTGCCTCTTCACTGTGGATTGCTCAGCTGCATTCACATCCTCACCACCCTCAGTCTCTTGCACATGCTGGTTTATGACAGCAAAAGCAGCCCCTAACATTACTACTCTTGCTTTCGTTTTCTAAAATTTCCCCATTTGTATACACCGGTAGTGCAGAGTTATTGGGAATAACAAGAGGGAAAGGTGTTTGCATAGTTTATAATGGTGTGCTGGGCTGGGCTGCTGCCTGTGAGACTGGCTGCTTCTGATACATTTCACCTGCCATCTAAGCTAGGTCTCCTTGATTACCTTCCTACTGCTGTTTTCCCTTCCCATTGCCTCCCTGTTTAAGCCTGTGTGCACTCCACGCAGAGTGCGCAAATGTGCACAGAGCTGCTATTTCCTGGTTTAACTTCCTTTTTCTTCCTGTGAAACATGGTGTGTGGCACGCACAACTGCTTACACTTTGTAAGGAGTGCTAGGCAGCTTGCACACACCTCTAGCTTAGCTGTGCTATGCTAGGAGCTGTCCCAAGCCATAGGGCTCCAATCCACTTACAGTATTCCTGACACACCCATGATGTCACCTATATCCTAGTCTTGCACCCAGCTATTTATACTCTTACACTCTTGGGACCTGCCTCACAATCTGGGAATCACTATGTTTCCCCTCATTTGCATAGGATTGCCTGCTAATGCATAGTTACATGTCCCACACTGAGCCTCCCCCCCTTAGCAACCATTACTCACTGGCCAGGTTCTCTTATGCCTGCCATTGACTTGCATGGCTGAATACTGCTTTTAGTTAGAATGCTTATTTTCGGTTTGTTTTATTATTTTCCCCCCGATCCCATTTGCGCCCCGCTGCCCTATGCTTAAACAGGCAAGATCAGCGTAAATAAATTAAAAGTTGTTTTTTTTTTTATTAATTATACATTTTGCAATGCCAATGGCCTTCTACTTGGCTATTGGCATACTTCATCAATGATGTGCAGCCTTTATTTGATGCTGTCATAGCTCCGTTTTGTAGTTTGCAGAAATGTACTCAGTCACTAACCGAGTACAATTCTGCAGACTGCACTCGTCCTGCACTGACAGCTGCCTGCTTCCTGGATCGCAAATTACCCTCATTTGCATGGTTTTCACCTGCAAATGAGGGTAATTTGCATACAGGAGTTTGGTCCGTGCAAGATTAGCCTAAGAGCTCACGTGCACGTCCCGGGAGCTCGTTCCTGGATCACACATCTGCCATATTGCCGAAAATATCTCTTAAACTAATCCTGCACGCTATAAAAGGCTTCATAAATCCAGGAGCATGTCTTTAAATGAATAGTTACTTTTTTTAGGTAGTGTGTTGATAGGTTTCTCACTGTCTTCTTTGATTCTGCAGTGTGCTTGAAAAGTGACAAAATATGGTTTTATCATTCAAAAACTATGGAATTCTGTACAGCTGAATATTATGAAAGTGAAAAAGCCAGTTCATGAAAAATCACTATGTTTTTTTTTCTGCTTACTCAACACAGTATTTACAACAGAAGTAATAAGAAAACAAATGCATTAAGATTTACTGAAGAAAACAAATTGTTCATTGTTTCTAAAGAAAAGCCATGTGATCTAAAATATATGCACTTTTTACTTTTTCATTTACTCATCTAGGTACAGTGAAAAGTAACAGCAGACTCTAGGCTGTTACTTACTATTTATAATGCAGGGATTCAGAAAATTATTTCCATTAAGTGTTGTGTCACTGTGATTACTGCAAGTGCATATAGTCAAAATGTGATTCTTAAAGAGTCATGTGGTATAGTTGTGCAAATGTGTTGTAGTGAAGCAGATTAAAATCGCACACAAAACTCACAACTTCCCATTAAGTGACAAACTGCAACAAAAGTAAGCAGGGTATGCCTATGAATTGACCCTAGCAGTGATATAAAGACAGTCCTTAATATTTATAATATCCATATCTATATATGGGTACGTATAACTTCGCCTAAAACTCATTTCACCTAAACTCATTTCACTGAGACCAAATCACCTAAAGTTCATTTCACCTAAAACTCATTTCACCTAAAACTCATTTCACTGACAAGTAGTAAAATAAGGCAAGTCAAAGGTATATGTCCTTTTCCCCACTGTAGTGCGATCCACTTATTTTGGTTTTATGTTGTCTGGTTTTGTTTTACATTATTTGGTAAAAGGCAACTAGATGGAGGGCTATGCCACCAGTCCCCCCCAATGTGGGGGGCTGTAACCCCCACCCCCTTACTATATATACTAACACCAGGATCGCACTACAGTGGGGAAAAGGACATATACCTTTGACTTGCCTTAGAGAACTACTTGTCAGTGAAATGAGTTTTAGGTGAAATGAACTTTAGGTGATTTGGTCTCAGTGAAATGAGTTTAAGTGAAATGAGTTTTAGGTGAAGTGATACATACCCATATATCTATATATCTATATATCTATATGCATATATATATATATATATATATATATATATATATATATATATATGGTTCCCCTTCAGAAGCCTGAATGTTCATAAGCTCGAAATTCATAAGCCTGAGACCAAAAGCCTGAAAACTCAAAAGCCTGAAAACTCAAAAGCCTGAAACTCAAAAGCTTGAAAACACAAAATACACATGCTGACTTTAATGTGGCTTCGCTATTCTTAGCTCTGTGGTGTACGGTTACGAGTTGGGTTCAGGTAAGTGTGCGATTCTTTTTATGTTAGGGTTAGGGGCGGGTTAAGTGAGTTAGGGTTAGGGCGCGGGTTAGGTGAGTGTGCGATAGTGACAGACCTTAGGATTAGGGTTTGGGTTAAGGTAAGTGGGTAGATAGTAGTGTCTTTGTACTGGCATATTAGCATTATTTGTGTTTTCAGGCTTTTGAGTTTCAGGCTTTTGAGTTTTCAGGCTTTTGGTTTCAGGCTTATGAATTTCGAGCTTATGATCATTCAGGCTTCTGAAGGGGAACCATATATATATATATATACATATATATATATATATATATATATATATAGAGAGAGAGAGAGAGAGAGATGTGTCTGTGCGTGTGTGTGCATGTGTGTGTGTGTGTGTGTGTGTGTGTGTGTGTGTGTGTGTGTGTGTGTGTGTGTGTGTGTGTGTGTGTGTGCATGTGTCTAATGTTGCAGATCATTTCACAGCAATGAGGCTTCAATATTTTGTTCTGTTGGAACTTAGTTTTACCTTTATAGCATAATGGGAGGCAAACAAGTCAAGGAGATGGATGGTTACATCCTGCATCATACTCCATGGTCTTACAGACTAAAATAACTTGAATATGTACATTTATGATAGGAAGACTTTAGGTACATCTTCAACATATGCATATTTCACATGGTTCCTGATGATGTTTGATAATGGACCATCCAGTTAGAGATTAATATTCCCAAAGAAGCATGCATTCTACAAGTATGCAAGCAGTACAAATGCCTAGTGCCATATATCCTGCCTTACATCTGACTTTAAAGTTGTTTGAACTGGTTTGTGAGATGGATTTAAAGCATTTGCATAACAAATGACCCTTGTTTCTATGGTACAATCTTACTCCCCATCAACAGGACTTAATAATGAACTTAAACAAGAGAACAATCTAAGGTTCATGTGCCCTGACAAAGTAGGTGAATTAGTTGTTATGCTTCAGTCTGATTATGAACAATGTATGTTCAATTTACTTTATGATGATAAGTATACTGAGACATCACTTAATGAAGTTCACTTATCATATTGCAAAATTGATGCAGCATTATATGATACACTTATGCAGAATGAGCTCAGCCAGGAAGAATATAGTTTATTGGTGAAGGATCCCATGATTCCTAAACTATTTGGGGTGTCAAAAATCCATAAATGTCTGCAGTGTCCTCTCTTTCAGTCGATTGTGGATGCTGGTACATCTATGACTAGTTGCTTGGCATGATATATTGATTATTGTTTGATTAATATCGTATATAACAATATATCACATATTTGTAAAGGTTTGTGGGAATTTTTGAAAAGAATTAATGAACTTGGCGATGTTAGATATTTAACTTTTATCACAATAGATGTACAAGATCTGTCTACGTGCATTCCTCACACTATAGGGCTAGATTGGTTTACTGAGGATTTGGCCCATCCACTGTCTCTCCACAGGAAAAAAACAATACTTTGACCACATTAATGGACATTGTTTTACACAATAATTATTTTTTGTTTGAGGGCCATTATTTCTATCAAGAAAAAAGTGTTGCCATTGGTGCAACATGTGGTCCGCTATATGCCAACATAGTGATGGCAGCTTGGGAGGACCGCTTTATTTTTAACAGTATCTATGGCTCATCTTGGAGCATATACTTCCATTACCTTGATGATATCTTTATCGGCTGGTTAGATGATTTTGATAAGACTGATGAGTTTATTACATACATCAACAATACAACTCTATTTTTGCAGTTTACCCATAATGTTGGTTCAGAGACCATAGCTTATTTAGATGTTAAACTAAGAATCCAGTAAATTTCAAACTTAGCTCAAAAATTTATAGAAAACCTACATACTCAAACTTACTTCTCCACTTTTCTAGCCACAATCCGATACATCAAAAGAGAGCAGTTGTTAAAGGGCAGCTAGTATGTGCTGCTCGAATAGTTTCAAAAGAGGATGACTTTTTAGCAAATGTGAGCTGTTAACTACTACTATGTTTAAAAATAGGGATTATCCAGAGTCCTTCCTTAAACCTATCGGTGAAGAAGTCATCAGGAAGTGATTAAATGGTATATATATACCCTGGTATTACATGACAAAGAAAATAGTATTTGCCCTATATTGAGATTTAATACTATGGTTGATCCCAATGTACAACTTGAAGGTAATGGCAGTAACTGTGGAACTGTTAGTTATCAACACTCCTTTATTACTACTTATTTAGGTGATAGCCCTGAGGTGAGCGACATCATGAAGAAAAATTGGCAGTTCATTTTGAATGATGGCATGCTTGCTGCACAATTACGCACTGAGCCCAAAATTGTTTATAAGAGAGGATACCATTTTAAATGCTTATATGATAATATGGTTACTGTGGTCAAAGTTACAACAGTTGGTATGCATAAATTTGGGGCATGCTCCCAATGTGCATCTATCCAGGATGGAGATAGTTTCACTATAAGAAGTTGGACCTATATGCTTTCTGGAAGATTCAGTTGTAATAGTAGAAGGATTGTCTATATCATACTTTGTCAGATTTGTGATGGGTTTTATACTGGCAAATCAGAAAGGAGACTGCGAGATCATATATACAAACATTGTTACAATATTTGTACACAAAAGCCACCAATACCCTTAGCAAACACATTACTAAGAATCCCACTCATTATTTTTGTTTTTTTGTAATATAACAGATACAGCAAGATGCTTGGGCTGATCCTTGGAAAATCCAAGTTGAAGAAAAAGAATTAAGGTGGCAGATTTACCTTAATGCTACACCTCATCAATCTGAATGATATTATTTCTATTCAGAGTTTATTGAAAAGAATGGCACACGTGAAACAGATTTTAGGAATTTTAAGGGCACATATAATTTGTCATGTTATTCTTATTTTTTATTTCTTCTCTTATTATATGAGTAAGGTGTGCTTTTTTCATGTTTTTTTCATGTCTATGTGGTTAACATGTTTTATTAGCAAAGATTTACAATATTGTAATGTTTCTTTAAATGTACCTTGATCAGAGGTATGTCTATCATATGACTGAAGTTTGGTTATTTATGCCGGGTTTTAAACTTAAAACATTATCCAAAGAAGCCCAATTTTATAGTGGATGAAAGCGCTTATCATTTTTATTGTGTACATTAAAATATTTCTTGAGCTTTTCAAGCTGTGAATTTGTTTTTGTTTTCTCATTAATTGGCACACTGCAACAAAAGTATAACTGAATAAGCAGAGTATGCCCATGAATTGACTATATATATATATATATATATATATATATATATATATATATATATATATATATATATATGTGTGTGTGTGTGTGTGTGTGTGTGTGTGTGTGTGTGTGTGTGTGTGTGTGTGCGTGTGTGTGTGTGTGTGTGTGTGTGTAATCTTGCAGATCATTTCACAGCAATGCAGCAATAAGGCTTCAATATTTTGCTCTGGCTGGAACCTAGTTTTACCTTTATAGCATAATGGAGGCAAACAAGTCAAGGAGATGGATGGTTAGATCCTGCACCATACTTCAGGGTCTTACAGACTAGAAGATCTTGGATAGGTACACTGATGATGGGAAGACTTTAGGTAGCATCTTCAACATATGCATATTTCATATGGTTCCTAAAGATGCTTGATAATGGCCCATCCAGTTAGAGATTAATATTCCCACAGAAGCCTGCATTATAACTGGAGATGCTCACTAAAAGCCCACAGGAAATATTCTGGGGACATGGCAGACCCCAGTATTTTGGACATTGGAAATACTCCTGGATGTAATGGTAGAATGCATATATGAATACAGAGGGTTCAGGGAGACATATCTGTTGCAATGGTTCATAGGGAGCCTTCTCTGAATCATTAGGTTGCATTTAGTGCTTGTGGGCCCAGAATGCATACATATGCAAACATGCACATCTACAGGCTCAGGCAAGAGGCTATCTATTACCCGAATTGAAACTTCGACATACACTGCCATTTTGTGTCAATGGATTGATCACAAATCAAGTGCTCTGTCATTCTGGTAGGGCAGATAATGCATACATCAGGCATATCAGTGACCTCTGATATGTATTTAACAATTGGACATATATATTGGAAGCATTTTATACCCCCAAAATGACAAATATTACCAATACCAGCATACATGAAGGTATCATTCATTAGAGAGTAACAAACTATCACATGTTGATTTTATCCTATAGTAGATGCTGAATATTTTTGGAAACCATATCTGAAGACATCTACAAGGAATTCACTAACACTGGGGAAAGAAAAATACAACACTGCTCATTCTTTCTTTCTTTTTTTCTTTTTCTTTCTTTCTTACCACACTACTAAGGGAAATCTGGCCAAAGCACTGGTTGTAGATACTGAAGCTAATATAGTAACAGCATTAGCTGATGGTGGTGGGTTATTGGATATGAGGCTGCTGAAATTGCTTGAGCTAGAGGACTCTGCAACTAATGCTTCATGGACTGACAAAACATAAAGGACTGAGGCAGACAATATGTTTTGGGCTGATTTTAAAAGAAAAAGGACTGGTAAGGAAAAGGAGACAGCAGTGAGTCAAACAAAGCTGGAAGACTAGAATTTTTATGTGGCAATGATAGGCCAACGCAGGTCAGAAATTTTGTGGCAGAATATGACTTTTCCATAAATGTTTTGAAGTCATTTCAGTTTCTGTCAATTCAAATAAGAGCAATATTGTATTAAGAAAAAGGTTATTTTTTATATTTACTTTGAGAATGAAGTAACTGTGTTTTCTTCTTGCAGTACAGTAAATTTACAGAACTGCCTGGTCACAAACCTTGGCTGGAGTATACAGTTAAAGCTTTGAATAAACAGAAAGAGAAAAATGGTACTGAAATTTTGGCCAATAGGCCTGAATGAGATTCAGATTAAAAAGCATTGTAATGAATATTGTAAGACAGTTAATACTGTGGAATGAAATCAGGACAGTGATGTCATTTAGAATGGAGGGTGGTATACATGTGTCTAATTGAAAATGACACTGCACCTGTCAAGTATTATAAAGCTAAAAAGTGGTGTATTTCTTATAGCGATCTCCTGAAAGGTCACTGATTTATATGACAGTATGGAACATTAGGAGACATTTTGCACCAAAGGACGATGTTAAACTAATTTTAATTCAGAATTAGCTCAGAATTTCAGCACATGCACATGGAATGCAGCCACAGGAAAACATTAAAAAATGTAATAGGTTTCCACAGTCATTATAAATTTGTTTATGCAACAGGCTGTCATACAAGATGCTGTTGCTCCAGTTTCCAGACCTTGGCATAGATGGGGTACAGAGTTCAAGCCACATTTGATCTACCATGCATTGCATGAAATAGAAATAAAGGATTGCTACAGGGTAGACAGGGATATTATAGAAGTGAATAAATAGTGGACATCTACTAACCTCATCTGAGACCCTTTGGAAATCATGATAACCCATCCCTGTAGACACTAAGGCATGTGTAGCATTATGTATACTAGCTACAGGGACCTTTCAGTGGCCCACAGAGGGACACAGTGGGGATTCACAGGCCTCTGCCACAAGAATGCTTCACTAGTTTCTCAAAGCAATGCTGCAATATGTGGGGGACCATATATTGGTTCCATGTACTCAGAGGAGAGAGCTACTACCATGCAAAATATCTATTTCATAGCACAATTTCCTGAGGTACTAGGGATAATAGACCGCATCTACATTGAAATTAATGCCCCACCTCATGATCTAGGAAGGCAGTACATAAACAGAAAAGACTTTCACTCCATCAACTGTCAGGTGTTCTGTAATACACAAGGCATCATATATAATGTATTTGCAGGTCACCCAGGCAGTTACCCCAACTCCTACATGTGGCAGACCTGTGAAATGTATCTCAGGTTTTTAAGGGGTGACTTCCCACAAGGATATTTAGTGTAGGATGCAAGATATGCACTAGAACCTAGTTTCAAGACTCCTATGAAAAAAAATCACACAACTCATCTGAAGAAGGTTACAATACTAAAGACACACAGAGACTAGAAATATCATAAAGAATGTATTTGGGCTGCTCAAATCACTATTCCACTGTCTAGATACATCTGAGGGTACCCTGGAAAATGACCCCACAACTTCTGCAAAAATACTGATTGCTTGTGCCATCTTACATAATATTATACTGATAAAGCAGTTGTAGCAGGTTGCTCCAGGAAAGGAAACACATTTCCCAGCATCTCAGGCAGGACCAGCAAACACTGATGAGGAGTCAGATGAGGACCCTGCTGCTGAAGATGATCACAGCAGATGAAGGCATACATAATATACCATGACACTGGTTAAAAGACAATGAATAGCACATACATTCACCACTTTATTAAAAATAAGAGCTAAGCAGATGCAAACAGTCACACTGATGCATACTAGCAAACCAGCCACGTTGACGCATACTAACAAGCTAGCCTTTGCTTACCCATGCAATGGCTGGCCACCATGAGCATCAGACATAAGTCAAACTCAGCCTACAATGTTCTCAGCATCAGTGACAAAGATCAGTGATGAATCTGTAATGATCAAATAATACTTGCCTATGTTTATGTACTGTTCTTCAGTAAAATACAGCTGTGATGATCTATGCAGGAATGTCATAACAGTAACCAATATATACAGCAAATATAGGCAAAAGGAAATATGATGCAGTCAGATAGAACACAAATATTTTACTTGCATATGTATAATGTTGCCACCCTGTGCATTAAGCATAAGTAGCCCCATGTTAAACAAACACACAATAGGTAGGTGAATGTTAGCTTCATCTGAATAGGTAGATTCTTAAGCATATCCATTAAATCTTATGACTACAAAACAAAAGACAATTAATTAAGCAACAAATGACAAATTCCGATAAAACTTTATAAAAGAAAAAAAGGCGTTTGACAAAAACATGCATTGCCTGATCACTATGTGAATCAGACATAAGTAGTACATGTCAGATACCCTAGCGGGGGGTCACGGCAATCTCAACATCATTTGCACAAGGGGCTAAGCAAGCTGTAATACATAATTAATATTATCACCAACCCTGTAGATGGGGTAACCACAGCACCCTGGTCAAACATGTTGCCACCGTCCTGTCCACTCGCAGATGACTCTGTGTCATGGATATGCATAGGCATAATGATTGTGTTCAGACTGTGAAGTGGGGATGATTGAGTTGTACCCTCTATGTCAGGCATACCCTATGCTACCACAGACTGTGCCTGTTCATCACCCACATTCTTGTTAGAGGCTACTGATCCTTTAATATCAGGTATATGGGGGTCCACAGGGTGGTGCCAGCCTGAAATGTGAATGCACCAAGAAAACAGAAAAAATAAAAGAAATTCAAAAATAATTACAGTATAACACCTATAATTCGATAAATCAACCACACATGGAAATGCAAATAATCTTAGAGAGCAGTGCATATAATTAATGACAAAAAAGTATGCCCATACTATTTGCAGGTGTTTCTTGTTCCTCAATGCCAGTCATCTCTTAGTCGATAGAGGTATTATAATTATATATATATATATATATATATATATATATATATATATATATATATATATATATATATATATAGGTTTGTATCACTTCACCTAAAGACCATTTCACTGAAATTCATTTCACTGAGACCAAATCACCTAAAGTTCATTTTGCCTAAAGCTCATTTCACCTAAAACTCATTTCACTTACAAGTAGTACTCTAAGGTAAGTCAAAGGCATATGTCCTTTTCCCCACTGTAGTGCGATCCTGGTGTTAGTATATATAGTAAGGGGGGTGGGGGGTGCAGCCTCCCACCTTGGGGGGTGTGGGGGGCATAGCACCTCACCTAGTTGCTTTTTACCAAACTATGTAAAACAAAACCAGACAACATAAAACCAAAATAAGTGGGGGGGGGGTGCCCGTGCTAATCTCTCACCATACCCAAACTCTTCCCCTCTAGAAACTGCCACCCTCTTAAACAAACACTTCATCTCTTCCATCCAAAATCTCACAACCATTAGTCCTAACTCACCTTCTATACCTGCCCCTCCTAGTCTAACCAGCACAACTTAATTCTCCTTCCAGCCTGTTCCCACTAACTATATCAAATCTCTACTACTTAAACTAAAACCATGCTCTCCCTCCACTTGCAAATTACCTCCTACATTCCTCAAACTTGCTGCTGACTCTATTGCCTATCCTATATCTATACTAATAAACAGATCCATTCTTGAATCTACTGTCCCCACCCTCTGGAAATCCTTCTTTACTATCCCTCTTCATAAAGATGGTAATTCCACTGAACCTTCTAACTAACGTCTTATTGCTATTCTGTCCCCCCTCTCTAAGATACTAGAGAAATGTGTCCACTCTCAGCTTCTTAAACACCTCCTCGACCATAACTTGCTTACCCATACCCAACACGGATTTTGTCCACACCACAGCACCACCACTGCCCTCCTCTCCTTCACACACACCATTGCAGAGGCTCCAGACAAGAATAAACTCATTTCTTGTCTCTTCCTAGATCTCTCCAAAGCTTTCAATACTGCCTCTCATCCTTTACTATTATCCAATCTTGCAAGCCTACACCTATCCCCCTCAGCACTTGCTTGGTTCAATGATTACTTATCTGCCAGGGAACAATCTGTCAAATGGCTGTCAGTCTCTTCCCCTTTTCTTCCCATCTCTACTGGTGTTCTTCAAGGCTCCATCTTAGGACCCCTTTTGTTTAACATCTTCACCAATGATCTTTTTCTCCTCTTGTAAAGATTCTTCTCTCATTCAATATACCGACGACTCCACACTTATCTCTATCTCTAATAACATTTCTGAGCTACACTCCCTAACTCAAAAAGCCCTACTATTCACAGAACAATGGCTTTCTCAAAACCTACTGATCCTTAATCCCAAAAAGACTAAACTCCTACTTTTCCTTCCCCGTTCTCATTCTCACCATAAAACCTCCTTTGGTATTACATCTACATAATAATACAACTATCCAACCTGACAACCATACCAAACTCCTAGGGGTCATCATTGATGATGAACTAAAGTCCAACGTACACATACAACAATGTATAAAAAGAACACACTAGAAATTAGGCCTGCTTTATCAGAACAAAAGATTCTTAACTCCTGATGCTAGACTTACTCTTGGACAGGCCCTCCTCCTCCCTACCCTCCTTTATGCAGCCCCAGTCCTTACCAATATTCAGGCCACCATTCTTAATAAACTTCAACAAACTTACCATAAAATAGCCAGATTCATTCCTAACTCCCCATACAAATCACACCACTGCACTGCCTTAAACTCTCTCCAGTGGCTTGAACTTCCCCAACTATTGCTACTTTATCAATTTCACATGCTTCACTTAATCCTTTATAAACCCTCCTGCTGTCCATCTCTCTCTGGCTTAGTCTCTATCTACACTCCATCCCAAACTCTCCGTACCTCTAATCAACAACTACTGTACATTTACCACCCAACAAAGTCTGTAGGCAAACTACTTTATAAACACTCTGTCGCCCATGCCCGGAACAGACTTTCCCTTGACTTAAATATAATTTCACACACCTCCCACTTTAAAACTAAAGTAAAAACACATTTTCTCAATTTCTGGACCTGCCCTTGTAATGACCACACTTAGTCTCTCCCCTACACTCTCCATTATTAATGACCCCACTCAGTCCCCCCTCTCACTTCTCATAAAGTATTTACATAATGCCACACAAACTGCAGAATTATATATTTACTTTGTTTTACTGCTCTACCCAGTGCATTATCTCACTGAAAAATTATGTTTCTTAATGTGTTTTTGGCTCCTTCTCCATACTTGGAACTTTAACTTATTTGTATGTACTTAACAAATGTAAAACTTTTGCTCTGTATAATTGTTTCTCACCACATTATTTTTTGTATTAATATGTTACTCTGTAATAGAAATGTATTGTTGGAGCTTTTCTCCTCGGGTCTTCACTGAAAATGGGCCACAAGCTCAGTTGGACTAACCCGGTTAACAAATGTCAATAAATAAATAAATAAATAAATAAATAAATAAATAAATAATGGCAGCAAATGGGGGAAATCAGGAAAAAGTTGAGAACTGAGATAGAATGGCAAATAGTGGAACAGGTTAACAGCTTCACGTATCTGGGAGGGTTGGTTGAGAAAAAGGGAAGTTTAAATGAGGACATAGAGGCTGCAGCCAACTAACACTAAGTGTCAGGGGTAGTATATGACAAAAGAATGTCAAAGAAGCTGAAAAGTAAGGCGTACAAAACATTGATATGACCAACATTGCTGTATGGAACAGAAACCTGGGTGGTAAGAGCATAGCAGTTCCAGAAGCTCTAGATAATGGAAGTGAAGTACCTTAAATGGGTGCATATTATGGGATAGAAGAAGAATTAAAGACTTCAGAGAAGAAGCCAGAGTAGCTCCAATTGCTGAGATAGTCAAAGAAAAGAGATTATGGTGGTTTGGTCATACGTGCAGAGAAGCAGAAGACAATCTGGTGAGGAAGATGCTGCTGCTAATGATGAGAGGTATTATAAGCATACAACTTAAGTCAACTTAATAGAAACCATAAACTAAATGATGTATATGTCTGAATGGCATACCTGGAGTATTACCAACCAAAATACCCTGGTTGTCATCCACCTCTGTCCCAACATCCATCACTGCATTGCAGAGCTCTTCTGAGCTGTCTTGATCTCTTATATTCAACAGGAACTCCTCCCCCTTAGTAAGTGGTGGTGGTTCAGTAGAAGGTCCACTCCCACTGGATCATTACTCATGTGCCACAGAATTTGTTCTTTCAGTAACCTTATTCAGCGGCCCTATGTCTGGGACTCATGTAGTCATGAATCTGGTCACCCACAGCATTCACATCATGAGCAACCTGTTGCCAGACATGGTCATTGAAGCACTTGTCGGCTGAATTATGATATAGGATCCAAGCCCCATAAAGATGAAGGCCTTGGACCATGACCTCATACTCAGCTTTTGAGTATGGAGATTTCCCTGGCCCTGATATCTTTTTTATGATTTGTAAGACAGATCTCTGCTCTGATGGAAAAATAAAATCTGTATATCAGACAAAAAACATACCAAGTGGGTATTTCAGACTGATTTACTTCTGAGGAGCAATTATTCATTATTGAGGCATCATTTATATTCATTCCAAACAGTTCTGAAAATATCAATGCAAACCCCATAATATCCACATATGCACCCCTACAAAAGGATATAAATGGAACAAACTGATTTAATGTACATAGAAGAATATTTGTATACAACTACTAAACAGATAGAACAGTATAAACAGAGAACAGTTGTTTAATGTACCAATAATCCACTTCTACGTCAGCCATGTCTGCACATGCTAAGGATGTTGCCCAAACCCCATGAAATACAAGTGATGGAGAACTGCTACAACAAAAGTTTTGTTTGTTAATTTCAAAAAAGCACTTTGCAAGGTTAGACAGCATTTGTTGCAAATAAAAAGATTCAAAATATAACTTTGATGCAAGGCTTTAAAGAAGATCACTTGCTTTGAAATATTTTAGATAAACCTCCTTAAAGAATCTTAAATCCAACAGTTGTACTGTAAGCAACAGTTTTGTTTGGCAGTACTTTGGCAACCAAGCAATTTGTCCGTACCATGATGGAAGTTCCATAACCCCAGGTTCTGTTTATATTATCTACATTATCTCCTGTTCACGTGGAACATGTTATATAGGTCTGACCTCATTATCATTCCTGAATCAGTCCATCTGCTCAATGTGCTGGGAAGCTAAACATTCTGTTAGTACCTACATGATGATGTGCACACACTTGAGCAGTATAAAAGTGAGTATTAAGTCTTTTGTTTAGGTACTGCCTTGCAACTCCAACTCATTAGCAGTTGTACTCATTCAATTACTTGTTTAGCACCCTGCTGAAGCACTTAAATGCAATATTCCCAAACCCAAAGTTCTCCCCTAGACATTCTAGCTGCAAAAATTATCCTCAGCAAACCTGATAGTACTCAACAGAAACAACACCTAACATTGCACAAACAGCCACACCAAGTGGAGCCTTGACAACCAAGCCAATACACTACCCAGGATTCCAGTCATAGGGGGAATCCATTGTGTGACATACTCATATCCCACTCACCAGGATAAACAAAGAAGACATAATAGTCAGTCAGAGGCCAGGATCTGCCAAGTTACACATTTACTCAAGTCATTGTACTACAGGCATCAGTATTATTCAGTCATAGCCTAAGTTGGTGTAAATGACCTAAGATGTACCTTCCTAGACTGTATGAAGAGAGACATTATGGAGCTCTCAGACTATTTGTCACAGGCTGGTATGTGACTAGCATTGAGTAGTAGTCTACCTTCACCAAGTATGATGCTATGATACAAACAGAAGATGACTGACTTTAATTATTAGCATAGTTTATAGTGATACAGTATTTATCAGCAATATATATATACATATATATATATATATATATATATATATATATATATATATATATACTTAGAAAGACAGAAAAAATCAATCAAGGCAAAATGTAAAACATTACCTTCAAATAAAATAATGCTAGAGCAGAGTCCAAGGAACTTTACAAACAAGATATAAAATATAAAAAAGGATGTTTATTTAGTGCTTTTTGTCCTCACGCAAGGAGGACTTCGTCAGAATCAGAATGTAAAACTTTCATGGATAAAAGGTAATGCAATGAAATAATGCACACAAATTAAAATCAGAAACTCTTCTCCTGCAGACAGCTGTTTGCAACTTCCCACACTTTACTTCTATAAGGATCACAATTGTATAAATGCACTATGACAGGACAAATGATAAAGTGTGTGCTGATATACATATAGTGCAGTATAAATGGAAATGTCAGAATTACAATGCTAAGCGCATGTGCTGACTTTTTCTACTTTCATTTGTAAATGCACAAGTGGTAAAACATCCACATAGTGTCAATGTTTCAATGTAATGCCATAAGTGCAGTAATCGACTCTTGAGATGGTGCCATCTCTGTTTAAGCAGGAATCCTTACTGTACACATTTTACTTGTATAAGCTCATAAAGTTAAGAAATCAGCACACTGATTTTTGAATACATTTTTTTTGGCTTCATCCTTTTTTTTCATTTGGCATTGTACAATGGTGCCCATCAGTGATACCCTTCATTGAATGACAGTTTACTTCTTATGAGAAAAACTTTTAATTTCACATGTACAAAGACTTAGCTATCAGTCACACAAATGAGACGTGGCAATACACTGAAGTCAAAACTTTGGACATTACTGAATGCAGAAAATTCAATTATTGTGTGACTTCTTCCATGGTTCAATGTGGTTGTGACATGCTTTCTGACTAGCAACACAATCTGTTCAGGATTTGAATCCACATTAGAAATACTTTACGTTTATATGCATACTACATGTGCGATCCTTGTTTTCCTATAGTTTAAACTCTCAGTGTTCATCAACGACCTTTACTTAGCAATCCCTCAAGCTACTTGCATACAATATGCAGATGATTCCACTCTCATATGTTCTGCCAACTCCACATCTGAACTACATTCCCTAACTCAGATAGTATTCAACTCAGTCGAGGCATGGTTCCTAAAACGTAGCCTCCTTTTGAATGCCAAAAAAACCAAGCTATTACTCTTTACACCTAACAGTAAGTCCCCCCCAATCACTTTCTCTATCAAATCAAATAATGGCACCATTATAACCCCAGACTCTACCACTAAACTATTAGGAGTCTTAACTGACAATAACCTTACATTTGATAATCATATCAATAACGCAATAAAATCCGTAAATAGAAAATTAGGCTCCCTATATAGAACAAAACCATTCTTAACACCAACAGCCAGAGCTACTATTGCCGACTCCCATTTAATCTCCACTCTTCTCTATGCTTCCCCCATTTATACCAACCTGAAGAAAAGTAATCTCACTAAACTAACTAACTTCTATAATAATATTGCAAGGTTTGCCACTGGGAACCCATTTAGAACCCATCACTGTCTGAACTTAAAGCAACTTAACTGGCTTGAACTAAAAAACATTCTGATACTCTCCCAACTTACCATTATTCATAGGATATTTTACCAGCCCAAGAACACATTGATACTCACTAACCTTATCATCCCCTATGTAAACCTCAACTCCTTACGCTCCTCCACTAAACTACGGGCTAGCAATACAAAATCTAATAACATGGCAGGTGACTCCTTGTTTTCAAATACCACTGGAAAATTCTGGAACATGTTGCCATCAGATCTAACTGCACTTCCCTCCTTCCCACTTTTTAAACAAAGGCTGAAGCAACATCTTATAACTAACTGGTTATGCCCTTGTTGTTACCCTGACTAATTGTCTGCATTCTTTTTTGCCATGTTTCTATATCCTCCCTCCCCTTTACATTTTCAAACACTACTTACCCCTTAGTAGCGTAAACTACTTTAAACTATTTCCTAAAAATAGGATATGAACTAACTGTGAATATATTTTTTAACAACCTCACATACATTACTGTAGGAGTATATTCTTCCTTTCAAAGTTCCTGTATTTCTTAATTAGCTTATTTTACTGTAGCTAAGGCTCTACTGATTTCTAATGATTGTATTATTTTTATATTGGTGTAAATATTTCTATTTGTATAGGGTATTGTTTCTTAGATAGTATGGACTTTGGAACTACTGTTCCCTCATGTACTGTTTGTCTTACACTTTCATGTTTCCTTTTTCTCATAAAATTGTACATTATAAAGATTTAAATGTTACTGTGGAGCTTTTCTCCCCGAGCCTTTGTTGAAAATGGAAATATATCCAGTTGGACTAGCCCGGTTAACAAATGTAAAATAAATGTAAAATAAATAAAATAAATAAATAAATGCATATTTAATTTATAATGTTAATACTGCAATATAATAGTGTACACTGGCTGCTAAACATGATAAGTGACCTTTGTCACCTGAATTGTTCATATGAATTATTATAGTAAAAGTACATTTCTGCATGCTGTGAAATAAGTAGTACATTTGAGGTACTAAAATTATCAAGATATTAATGAATAAGGGCAATATGAAGAGCATAGGAACATGTCATTCAAAACATGTTGGAAATGTATTTATGTAGCATAGATCTTAATGATCTGAAGTGTATATTGTACTGTTATATGTTGTGCAGAACATCGCCTCCTATAAAATATGTATGGTACTTTCCTAAATATTTCTTATAACATAAATACAGAATGCCATCATTAAAAACAACAGCTCATCACACACAAGGTCAACAATTGAGACTCATTCCTTGGGTCATAAGTAAATATTAGGCTAACTGCCCTGAAGGACCATTTTAAACCTAGCCAATTACTTGAAGTGAGAATCAGCCCTCCACCTTATGTTCTTGTATGACAGATAGCATGGAGCACTGTCAGCATTCAGGAATGACTGTACAGAACTGGTAAGTCATGTCCTAAGGCAAAAACTCAGAAAATAATTCTGCATGTGCTAAGACTTTGACATTGGCCATGTAAATAAGCCTTGCTTTAGTACACATCTGTTAGCATTTAAGATATTACAAGAATAAATGATATAGCAAAACCACTACATAAAATATATTTGCTTAAAATCTTTACTCCAACAAAGGTACACTGTCTATTGCAATACTTACAGGAATGGTAGGTGTAGGTACATGTGTGTGTGTCATTAGCCAATGCTTTAGTAAACCTGGATGGCTGTGGGTTCAAATTCTAATAGCAGCAATTAATATGTATTACTTAATACATGTTATTATGCAATCAGTAAATTAAAAATCATTTTACTTAGTTCACAAAGACATTCCATGACTAGTAATGCACAAACCAGCGTTGCTATTTCCATAATGTGTATAATATTGAGGAGATTAAGATTTACTGTGTCAGTGGATTTGATAAATCTAAATATTTATGTAGGAATCTGCATTGGCTAGGATATATGACAATTCTATGAGAATTCTATGACATTTATCATATTTTCTCTGTTGTCTATTCCCACACTCTTTTTTTTTTGCATTATGACACTTTTGCCACCTTTCCTGCTGCAAAACGACTCAGCATGAGGAGCTACACCATCCTCATGGGCTCAGATGACCATCATGCCACAGTTGGCTGTGATGGTACCACCACAGGCAGCACAGGCAAAAAGCACTCTGCACGTCCTGTACCATCTTTGTCAGGTAGCTCTGCCCTAGGGTCTGGTACAGTAGCACCTACCTAGATAGAGTCAGTGAAGGTGAAAATTATGTCACCAAAAGGAGATGAGAAGGCTGGTGGAGGAAATTATGATCCTTGGTACTCATATCAGCTCTATGGAAAGAATCCTGCAGCAGATTGCTATATCTCTGCTCCATGTTATCTGAAACCACCAACAAAGGTGAAATTTCTGAGGGTGAAT
The DNA here is from genome assembly GCF_019279795.1 of Protopterus annectens. Classification (NCBI taxonomy): domain Eukaryota; kingdom Metazoa; phylum Chordata; order Ceratodontiformes; family Protopteridae; genus Protopterus; species Protopterus annectens. Next base: position 793,976,649 of record NC_056728.1, on the reverse strand, counting down.
TCTAGATTCTTACTTTACTCACTTCAGAAAAGGTATGTACCTCGGAAGTTCACAGGTTCATAAGTTCATAGGTAGGTACTAGGCTATTGGCCCTAGGGCCTATACAAGCCTAGCCAAAAAGGTACCCTGGCTTTTGCCACCAAAGAAAATTATTTTCCTGTGCCCCTGTTGAGCAGATCCACAGAGGTGGTCCCCGGGGTGAATTTCCTATTTCCCATCCAATCATCAAGATTTTTTCTTGAAGAGTGCTAATGAGGAACTTTGTTTGATATAGATAGGTAGTTTGTTCCAGAGTATGGGAAGTCTCTGGGACAGAAATCTATCCCTCCAGCATGTTTTGTTTATTGTGGTGACAAGGTTTATGTCCCTAGAGCATGTAGCTCGGAGAGATTGGGATTTCTTTAAGTGGAGCATGCTAACAGCTCTGGGTTTGACATAGCTTTTGTTAGGCAGAGATCGCCTCTGAGTAGGCGATATGCGACGGAGTAAAGCTGGAGTTTTTTGAGACGGTTTGCATAGGGCATCGTTTTGAGGCTGGTAATCCTCTTTGTGAGGTATTTCTGTGGCCTTTCCAGTTGTTGTAGATGTCTTGTGAGGTAAATACCAAAAGGGGCTTTGTACTCTATAATGGGTCTAATAAGTGATGAGTAGAGGGGAACAATGACCTCTTTTTTCCTGGATGAGAATCCTTTTGTGATGAGGTGTGCCACGTAGAAGGATTTCCTGACTACTGTGTCAATGTAATTATCAAAGGAGAGACTACTGTCCACCTGTGTCCCAAGGTCTCTTATCACACTTTTGGTGTTAAGTAGACTACCACCTATGTGGTAGCACATGGGTACAGAGTTTTTACCAAAGGGGATGACAATGCACTTTTTGGCATTGAGCTTGAGGCCATGACTTTGTCACCAGGCATCTGTCTCAGTGAGGCCCTTTTGTAGGATACCCACTTTGTTAGGAGTTTCAATTATGGCTCCTAGTTTGCAGTCTTCTGCAGACTTCTTTAGCCAAAGACCTTCTGTGTTAGCCTGTACTTCAGAAAAGTAGATACCAAACAGGAGAGGACCCAGGATTGAACCCTGTGGTACTCCACTTATCACTGGTCTGAAGTCGGATTTGGAGTATGCTACTTCACAGTGTGTGTTCTGTCAGTGAGCCAGTTGGCAACCCATCTTGTGACATAGGGATTTATACCTAGTTTAGTGAGTTTATCTATAATTCCAGAGTGGGTGATGGTGTCAAAAGCCTTGGCGAGATCTACATAGGCTGTGTGAACCACCTTACCCTTGTCTATGGCTTTGGTGACTGCTTCAAAGAAGTCTATCAGGTTTAGGAGACATGATCTGCCTTTTACAAACCGAAACTGGCTGGAGTCCAGAGTTTGGAAATTACCAATGTCTTAGTTTATAAGTTCCATGATGATATGTTCCATGGCTTTGCATACCAGGCTTGTTAGGCTAATGAGGCTGTAGTTCCCAGGGTCCGTGGTGGCTCCCACTTTGTGGAGTGGAATAATTGTCACTGTGCACCATTCAGGGGGCAGAACGCCTGAGGTGAGACTATGATTGAACTTGGTGCTTAGGTAGGGTGCCAGTTCTTTCTGTAGCTCATGTAGAATGCCACCTGTGATGTTGTCAGACCCAGTGGATGCTGTGTTCTTGGCTTTAGAGAGTGTGGTTTCTACCTGTGCTGCCGTGATTACAGGGACTTTGCATTCTTCCAGTATAGAGATGGGCCATTTAGGGGGTGAGAGGGGGTAAAGTTAGCAATGACCCTATCTGCCAGGATATTGGCAATATCAGTTGGGTCTGTATATTTAGTGGCATTGTGCTGTAACTCAGAGCAGATCTGAGTGTTGCCATTGAGATTCTTGACATAGCTATAGAATGCTTTCTGGTTGTTTTTAGAATCAGTGGTGATTTTGTTTTCGTAACTAGCTTTGAAGGATTTTTGAGGAATCTCAGCTTCCTACTGAGGCTGACCATGGAGTTCCTCCAGTCATGGGATTTTACTCTTTTTTTGCAACAGTTTCATTCTTCTGTTGTACAGTTTGTTTATGGCAGGGGACCACCAGATTGGCTTCCTTTTTTTGGAGGATAGCGTCTTGGTTCTGTTAGGGATAGCATGATCCATGCACTTGTGTAAGTGCTTATATAGTGCATTTGTGTAGGATTCAGCAGTTGTACCTCTATTGTCCATCTGTATGGGTGTCGTGAAGTTTGCCACTTCTGTCTTAAGAAGCGTGAAGTTGGTTGTGGAGAAATTTTTTATGATGGTTTCCCTAATGGGGGGTGGGGGCAGGATGTGGATGTCTAGGCTGATTAACTTGTGGTCGGATCTGACTAACAAGGAATTGACCTCTGGTGTGGAACACCGGTCACCCATGTTGGTAATGACCAGGTCTAGGATATTGCTGCCCCTGGTGGGGGTGTGGATAAGTTGATCCAAGGCATTGGATTTTATGAATTCCAGAAAACGTTGAGCAAAACAGTTGGTACATGAGTAGTTTTCCCATGTTAATGGTGGGGTAGTTGAAATCACCCATTATTAAGTTGTTGGGTTGTACCCTAATATTTTCCAGTGTATCAAGAAATGAGGAGTAGGAATCCTGGGTCATGGTAGGGGATCTGTAGCAATTTACAGTTTGGATTGCGGTCTTGCCCAGACTTAGTTGCACTTGGATAATCTCGGATGCATTATGCTGAGCAACTAGCATGGAGGTTTGGATATCCTTAATGAATATGGACACGCCTCCATCTTTAGTGTTTCAGTTCAAGTTAAGTAGCCGAAAGGTGTGGTATGAATTATTGCCTGGTAATGCAGGGGTGCTCTCTGTAGCCTTGAACAGGTCTCTGTCACTGCACAGATGTCGATGTAAGTACCATACTTAATCAGTCGTGGTATCCCCAGACTCTTGTTTCCATCACTATTCGAGTCTGTATTTTATGCACTGTATGCCGGCACCTGCTATCTAGCCTACCCTACATACCTAACCCTCTTATTTCTAAATACCTTCCCCACCATATTTCTCTCTTAAAAAAAATCCTCAAAAATAAATAAGTAAGACAACTATGCCTCATACAGTAGCTCTCCTACTTCACATATGTGTGTATGAAGCACTTCATTTGGTCAAGGTGGTCAAACAACATTATTAAGTTGTTGTCATATACTCTTTATGATGTGACTATCCAAATTTGTCAAATTATTTATAGAAGTACAATGTTAGGCTATGAAGAAGTAAATAGATGTGGTGCTCTGTCTTCACCAACATCCTGCATATTCCTTAATAACTTCCCCAGTGCATGACCCTCTGCTTGCTCCTCATTTTCACCAGTGTCTTATAACCCCATTTCACACCTTTAACCTAGTCAACAATAGATTTTCATACCACATACATGGCAACAAATGTCTCATACAGCAAACTTTCCACTTCTGTCCCCAGCATTTGCATGACACTTGGCATTGATTAGCACTGCTGCCCATGCTTAACTGCAGCTGCCTGTCCCATGACAAAAAATAATGAGTTTTGCCGTTGGTTGTAGTCATATACTGCTTAGCCCCACTATACAACAGAAAGCAATATTGATAGCACAATTGTAAGATAGTCATTATTATATGTATAATTGGCTGTAGGGTTTAATGTAGACCATAGTGGATGTTTCAATTATCAGAACTGCTGTAATTCCTGATGTCCATATAGTCCTTTACTTCATAAATCTGTTGGGTCCCTTCAACTTTGTGATTTTGCTAACTCGAATATGAACTCCTCTGCAGTGTTCTCAGGTAATGCTCAGGCTTATTCAGGTATTCAAATCTAGAATTGTGTTCCACATTACTTAAAGTTTTTTTTTTCTCATCAAATTTTACCTAGTGATGTAGTGGAAAGATGTTAGTCTACCACCACTGTCTTATTTAGTCCTTAATTACTTTACCAGTATCCTACTCTCTGCCTGCTCACTATTGTCAACTCTATACTGCTAACAGCATTACAGAGTTTTAATAATGTCAAACATAAGATGAATATACCAGACACACAAGCACACATACACACACACACACACACACACACACACACACACACACACACACACACACACACACAGTCAGAAATGTCACACACACACACACACACACACACACACACACACACACACACACACACACAAACACACTCGCGTGCACACGCACATGTGCACACGCACACACATCAGAAATGTCACACACATGCACACACACGGGCACACACACACACACACACACACACACACACACACACACACACACACACAGTCAGAAATGTCTCTTTTTCTACTCTTCATTAGCATCACGCTTGACACTGAGTGGTGTAAAGGTCACTGCTAGTTGTCATCCTAAACTAAAAATAAAAAAAAATTAAAAAAAATAATTATACATGTGCTAATACCATGCCATCAGTTGGACAAATGAGCTTGCCAGCAGTGCACATCAGGAAGCAACTGTGACAGAATGAAAATGCTTGCAAACGGTTTGTTGGCTTACTGTATTCCAGATATTAAGACTCCATTATAATGTAGTCTTTGTAATTCTACTTGTAAATGAGTGTGTCATTGTGTCTTATTACCCTTTTAAGTGTGTTTCAATGAAGTGGTAGAACTACAAACATAACTGCAGAATTATGTGAATGTGCAGTGAACATGCTTAGCATGTATGTACTACCCTTTCATGCTGTATAAGCATCAGAGACACTTGTCAATAATGTACACACAACCACAAGACTTGCATGCAATAATCTGGAGATTATTATAGACACATACGCACCAATCCTTAGCATAACAATTAAACTGAATTATGTGTTGTTCTTCTTGCTAAAGTATTTAATGAGTTGTGATCAAAGCATTGATGTCTGTCTTTCTGTCAGACCACATTGCCAAGCACCCCAAACATGTTGTTTAAACTACATGTGTGTTCTGACTGATATCTGTTATAAGTCTTCTTCAGTATATTAAGGAATTAATTCAGTCGTAAGCATTGTGGACTTAAATAGGCAGGTGCTGGAATTCACCAATTATAACTTGTATGAGTGTGCCAGCACATGTTAACAAAAAGGACTGGCTTATCCAACAGACTCCATCTTAGTAGAAATATTTGCAAGGGGAGTGTGTTCCTCCTACTCTTTCACTCTTTTTTGCCTTGCAACACAATGCTGAAGTCAATCCTTCAAATGTGCACTGTCTCCTTTTGTTGTAAGACTTCTGTTGTGGTGTTAGCCACTAATGCACAGTTTTACAGATTATGGACTTAGATGGTCTGGTGTTCAAATCTAGCAATGTCTGACTAGTATGAGTGTGTCTGAATATAGTGACAAGCAGGACTGGCTTATCCAACAGGTGTGATGTGTACACTTTAAGCTCTTATATGGGAAAGGCTTCCTCCCACTTATCACTCCCTTTTAGGTCAAATATATGCCTTGCAGCACAATGATAAAAGTCGCCCCTTCAAATGTGTGACACTTGTAAAACTTCTGTGTAAGGAGTGGCTAATGCATGGCTCTGTAAGAGTGTGGATTTACAAAGGTAGGTGTTTGACTCCAACAATGTCTGCCTCCTATGTTTGTATAACAGATTATTTGAAATAGGAGTGACTTAATCAATAGATTGTATGCGGATAATTCAGCTCAGGGGGTAACACGTATATGGCTACTGGAGTGTGATCCATCTAACCCCTTTTAAGTGAGCCATGTGGATTTAAAAGCAACACTGAAGTCATCTCTTCAATTGTTTCCTGCTGGCACTTCTTATTATGAGATCTTCCATAGCATCAGCAGATGATATACAATGCTACAGACTGTGGACCTAGATAGGCTGAAGTTTTAATCTGGCTGTGTGTAACTGCTGTATGCATGCAGGACAGTACTGACAGAAGACTGGTTTACTCAGCAGTCAGTGATATTGATGACTCACATCTGTGTAAACTATGAAATGGCTAAAAGATTTTGGAGCTAAAGCCACATTTAAGGCAGTCATAACCATTCAAACACACTGATGATTTATTCCCTTCATGTATGTGCCTTATGGTGTTTTGATATGGTTTATTCGATGTCGACATTAATACACAGTTTTACAAACTGAACTTACATAGGCAGGTGCTGAACAGACAGGGTATAATCAATGAGTCTGTAAGATAAAGCTGAAAGACAGGATTGGCTTCCCCAAGAGAAGTGATGTTTATAATTTCACTTAATGGAAGCATTTATAATGGGAGAGAGAAACACCAACTTTTGTACTCCCTTTTTTGGAACCCATATGCATTCAAACACAACTCCAAAGTTATCCCTTCAACAGTGTGCCTACTGACAGCTAAGATATGATTTCTGCTGTGGTGTCATCAGTTAGTGCATAGGGCAAGAGGATCTTGACATGCATTTCATATATTCAGATCCAGCAGTGTGTGCTTTTTTATTATTTTTTTCACAATATAATGGTGGCAGGCAAGAATGTCTTATTAAACAGATCCATATGTGTAATATGCTACATTTGGATTTTGGATTGGTGGGTACTGTTCATCAACAAGTTGCTTACTTCCTTATGAGCATAGCCAGCATAGTGATGCATGTATTGAATTTTCATTGCTTGAAGGATAGCACAAAGCAAGATAAGCAGTTAATGATGGGGAATAGTGACTGACATTTGTTGGCTTGCGGCAAAAAACTGCTGAGAATTTGCTTCTGGCAGCATGGATATTTTGACTGTCATGCAATAGAGGTAGTGGTGAATGCAAAGAAAACACCAGCATTGTTACAGGCCAGTCTCCAACTGTTGGCTATAAACTCTAGTAGTTTCACAGTTAACTTGCAACCTGATGGTAATGTTACAAATGACTATAACGTTGTGTGTACTAATCCAGGCATTAGTATTTAATGCTTGGATTAGTTTGGCCTGGAATTATAAATATGTTCATTTTAAATATTCTATGTTTAATGTACTACAAGATTACATTGGTTTGGACATGTGCTGAGGAGGGATGCAGAGTATATTGGGAAAAAGATGCTAAGGATGAAGCTGCCAGGTAACAGGAAAAGAGGAAGGCCTAAGATAAGGTTTATGGATCTGGTGAGAGAGGACATGCATGTATAAGATAGAATGCATGTACTGTTATTCTAAGCAACTTTTAAATGTTTAAGTAATCTTAGACAATGCATTGAAAAAGCTAATGTGTTTTTAAAAGTTAATAAGTTGATTGATTCAGAGTCACATGACCGCTATTTAAACAATTGTTTGTGCAATGAGAATGTTTTATGGTATGATGAAGCTGATAGTGAAATCGCTTACCTAGTGCATGCCAAATAAAGGATTATATAGATTTTCATAAGAACAAGACTGGATTATTGTAAGTTTGGTGGTTGCCTTCTGTCCCTTTGTGTTTTTGGATGTTATTTCAACTGGTTTCAGATTAGCGCAGAAGCATTTACTCTGTTGAGTGAAGTTATTTTTGTTACAAATAAATAAATGCACAATGCTCAATTCATTAGATATTTTCAAACATGACATAAATCCCTGAGAAGATTGCTATGGCACAGTGGGACAGGGTATAGGGTTTAACGTGCATACATAATATAATGCTTACATAGGTACACATGCTTTCCACTCCAATCACATAATACTTTGAAACAGTTCATGCAACTACTGTCCCTAAACAATAATGGCATCTGCCACACTTTTCTCCTAGGAGGTAATTTTTATGAGTGGTCTTGCTATCACATTTTTTATCATGTCCATAGGCATACACACACACACACACACACACACACACACACACACACACACACACACACAGACACACACACACACACACACACACACACACACACACACACACACACACACACACACACACACACACACACTAAGTTATTAATGGACTGCCTCCACGACCTCTACCTAGCAAGATTTAGATCTTGGTAAAAGTTTTCCTGACATATCTTACATTTTCTGTGTACATACATCTCATCTGTTACATTTTACAAACCAGAAATGAGTTTTAGTGCAGAATATTTTTTTTTGCTTTCTGTTCAGCATGATTGCTCTGTTTCTGTGGCATATCGTTGTAAATTGCACCATGTAAACTTATTTGGATGTGTCCTTCAGTCTTACTTTCTACACTTCAAAACATGGTATTGCCAGTTACTGCCACAACTGCTATTGCATCCACTGTCAGTACATGTATGGGCAGTATGTGTAGGAGTTCCTTAATATTTTCAATTTACCCACACATTTGTGCATGAGCTTTTCCATTATTTTTGTACTGGTAGTTTCATATGTATGGCTATGAGAATTTGTGAGGTTTTGTTACTCGTATGTTCTTTCAAACAACACATTTCTCCTGCACATTTACTGATTGTGTCTTACTGTTCATGACAATGCCAGTGAAGTTGCCACATGTCCATTCTTATACACATTGTAATGGCCAATAGTATCAAACTTCCTTATTCACTTGTTGTTAGGATTCCCCTTCCTTTTATTTATTCCTCATTAACCAATCTGTTGTTGTGCATTGTGCGTGCACTTGCACTCCTTTGTTTACATTATGTACTTGAGCCTTGCCTTTACTCGATGTGGCTGCAAGCCTATGTTGTGGGTTTGAGCTGGGGCTGCTTGTTGTGTTGGATTCTTCCATACTTGATTAGCAATGCTGCATGTCACACACAATGATAACCATACTAGCTCCAGAGTGACACATATCTAAAATGAATGAATCCCTGGGCGAGTCTGTGACTGAGGTAGTAATTATTGGATAAGGGTGTGATAAACAGGAACAAAGAAAGTATACAGTGGAAACAAGAAAAAAGGAGAAAATAATAAATGTTGAGGATTGCAAAGCATTATCACCAATGAGAACAGCATAAAGAAATGCTCATAGGTTTGTAATTTTGCATGGTAGAAAAAATGTTCACTGAAATCAGCTTAGGAATAGTGCTTGTGTTTTGCTTCTAGTGAGAGAAGGAGCAGAAGGATGTTATTTTCTAGCCTTTCTAGACATTACCAATCACTGGAAACCATTGCAATTGCTTCTTAAGAATCAGCTTGGGATTAATGGTACTGCTTTCATCTTGATTAGAGAAAGAATAGAGGGGCATTGATTCTTGCTGGTCTCTGATTGGACAATGTATATGGGCCTTTCTGCACCTTATGTTTCTGTTGCTTCCAGCTGCAGTAGGGGTATCTACCAAGACAAGACTATAGCAAGTGTACTGAACCCAGCAAAATCTGGGTTTTACTACTTCTGAGGAAGAAAGACTGAGATTAGAGCAATTATGTCAATGCTGGTGAGAGAAGGAGTGAAGGCTAACTGATTCTTAGATGCAAACACCTATGTTGAGAATAACACTATCTCCACAACCAGATGCATAACACTTTCGGTAATCAATTCCAAAAATCATAGGCACTACTCTTCCTTCAATCCACATTAGTAAGCACATGGAACCATGGTTTTGCACGATCCAGACATATCTTTGGCCAGAATGGTTGAAATGGGCATCCTGAGACAATGTAGCAGCTGTCTCATGTTTACTGACAACTGCCTACTACTTAAACAAATTGACACAGTATATAACAGATGTAGTTAAATAATGTTATTGGAGGCAATGCTCTCACACAAAGCCACTACAAATAACATGCATGCTGTCAATATGACACACCACCACAGACCAAACAAATAGACCTAAAAGTAACTTAGTTAAACCACAAAGGCCTCCTAACCTTAATGTAAAAAACAAGTGCCCTCATCAACCTCCCAAACACACCAAGAAACTTAAATCTAAGAGTCACACTCACTCAGTTCAAAAGCCCATAAGGCAAACCACCACACATTCTGTTATCATAGTCATAAGTGACTCCATTGTGAGACACACACTGATACGGCACTCATCAGGCTGTTCAAGGAGATCATCATGGTCAGTTTCCTGCTAGGTGCCAGGATTCACTGCATCATGCATGTGCTCATGTCCTTGCATCATGTACACATATGACACAGTTAAAGTACAATTGGGGATAATTTACTTGAAATATACCTCCCTGAATTACATCAATAAAGACATGGTAGAGCTCTTATAACATGTGCCTAAGGCAGGTATAAACCTAGCCTAGAGCAGCCTATTGACATAGGAACAGCAACCAAAGGAATAGCTCTCAGTCCACAGATTTGTTTATTAAAAAACAGTCAACATTTAACTGCAACTCAAAAATGATACTGTACTTGGCCCAATGCCAATCATGACCTGCCTTCTACATTAGAAAGACCGATCGGAAGTTCAGGGAATGAGTTTACGAGCACATTTATTGTATCAATAGAAGTAAGTCAGAAAATGCATTTGCCAGGCATATAATAAATTTTCCTACACACCAGTTTAAATTCAGAATCATCGATCAGGTGTCATTAGACACCAGAGGGGGTCTAAGTTCTATTCTACTAGAAAAATGGGAACTACTGGGGCAACTTCAAGTAAATGCCTGTCAATATCTAGGCTTAAATGAAACATGTTCGATTTTATGTTACTTGAAGTTAAAAAGTTTAACTCGATAAGTAGATTCTAGTAGAATGTATAGGTTCATTTCGTTGGTCTGGTTAGGAATAGGAAAAATGTATTTATTTTAACATTAATACTAGATACTATTGCTACTGTATTATTTTAAGAACAATGTTATTTGGTGTTGTTTATGTTGCTTGGTTGGTTACACATGCTGCTTAGATAGTAACAATTCTGTTAACATTTTAAAATGTGGTTTCATTAATTTATAAGAAGTTAGCAAAGAGTTAATAGCTCCCAAATAGTGCCAATTAAGTATGTTAATTTTCTTTGGACAGATTATTTAATTGTATTTAAACAGAGTGAATGTTAAGCCATTTTATCTGAAGAAGTTTAAGATATTGTACTGAACGAAAAGCGCTTCAAAAGAAAAAAAATGTTTACTGTTTTTTAATAAACAAATCTGTGGACTGAGGACTGTTCATTTGGTTGTTGTCCCTTTGTCAAGTTCATAGTACTTGTAGATTTATCTGTTTTTTTACTAGAGCAGCATATTACCATTACCAAGAATGGTGCCACAATAGAAACAAATGATTTTTCATTATTGGCTCAGCTTAGGGTGTCGTTCTAATGTGGCGCAATATAAATCTGCCTGGGAGAAGAAGGTAGAGAGTCTATCTGCTTTACCAGGTATGACCTAAACCTATACATAAGGCTTTCATATATTGTCTAAATCCTTGTCGACCCCATAATGTCTGTTTTAGGGATTGTCAGTCTTCTAAGCCTTCCAACATAACAACAACAAAAAAATCCAAATATATTAAAAGTATTGCTGCTCAGCTTTCAGAGCTCTTACAAAAAGCGCCACTTTTTACAAGTACTCCTTACCCTGAAAAACATTGATATATACATTGTCACAGAGACTTTGGTTAAGACTATGGAGACGACTCCATCAGTACAGGATTTCAATACCTACCACACATTCAGGCCCATTGCAATAGATGAAGGCACTAAATGTGGTAATGTCTCCATATTCTTAAAAAAGAAAAAAAGATCATCTCCAGACTCATTAGTCAAATAATGACCAGGACCTCCTCCAAATCACATTTAGTAGATATATATATATATATATATATATATATATATATATATATATATATATATATATATATATACATATATATATATATATATATATATATATATATATATATAGTTTCACTTCAGAATCTCAAACTACTGAAATATCGAACTTCAGTAGCATGAGACCGAAGTGTCGAAACTGCACTTGCATGAACGTGCAGAATGCCGAATGCAGAAATGCTGAATGCAGAAATGTTGAATCTGCGGTTGTGGAGGTGTGAACATGACATGGGATTCCCTTTGTCTGCGATGTGCGGTATGGTATGTGGATGAGGCTGGAGATTCAGGTAAGTTATGTTTTGCTAGTGGTTTTGTGTTGGGAGTTTAGTGTGTGTGAGTGTGTTTGGAGTTTTCAGGTGTGGGTTAGGGTAGGTAGGTATGATTGTGAGTGTGTAAGTGTTAAGAGTGGTGGTATTTGTATGTATATGATGTGTGTTTGTGCAAGGGAAGTGTAGAATGTGTAGTGGTTGTTTTTATGTGTTTGTGTTTTTATTGCAACCTTGGAGTTAGTATATGTAAGTAGTGGGGGTATGGGGGGGGTGCAGGGGTGCTTGCCCCCCTGATTATATGTAGGGTCCACACGTTTGTTTGTTTATTTGTGTTTGTGCATGTTTTGTTGGTTTGTAGTGTAGGGAGGAAGGTGCATGTGTGCTTATTTGTGTGTAGAGTGTGTATGTGAGCAGTTGCGGTTTTGAATTTTGTGCTTTTGGGGTTTCGGGTTTTGAAGTTTTTGGCTTTACAGTCTCGAGATACTGAATTTTGATATTTCACTATTTTGGGATTATAAAGTGAAACTATAAATATATATATATGTATATATATATATATACACATACAAACATACATCTAAACACTTTTTAAATCATAGCTCACTATGGTACCCCCTCCTATGTCCCCTTCAGCCCATATCTCCTACCTAACCACAATAGAGTCCCTATGCATTAAGTCAGACTTTATTCTCTTAAGAGACTTCAACTGCCATGCCATTAACTAGGAGGATTATACATCCTCAAACATATATGCCCAGGAATTTTTGGATTTCTTCAATACAAAGTCTCTCGATCAGTTAGCCCATGCTCCAGTCATAGGTAATAAAATTCTGGTTTTGGTTCTTGCCAATATTGTGCAGCTTTGATCCCCACCAATTAAAACTTTCACCTTGGTCAAACTGGAACACAAATCAGTCACAGTCACTTTAATACAGAATCTGGAAGCATGTTCCCATACCTCTGTATTCAGTAAAAACTAAATGAAAACTCTAGCCAAGCTAGAACTTCCACTGAGTGATCTTTCAAACCTCTTGTGTCAGAAGCACATGGGATATATACAAATGACCCTTATGAACATCAGGTATTTCAGCTATATGGCGATTCTGAATGTGCACGACATATTACTTTTAAGTCATTTCAATGGACAATTTCAGGCCAATAAAGCCAAACCCACTAGCTGTGGATATGCATATTTCAGCCTTGTTACAAATTTATAAGCACAGTGTTTCACCAAGCATAAGAAACACAGGGCTGTTATACCCATCTGATGTCCATTACCATTAGAGTGACTGCAAAATATCCCAACTAACAAACTAAAACAGAGTGAGAAGGTCACACAGAAAAACAAATCAGTAAAAACTAAATAAAAACTCCAGCCAAGCTAGAACTTCCACTGAGTGATCTCTCAAACCTCTTGTGTCAGAGACATATGGGATATGGGGTTTCACTTTACTGGCCTGAAATTATCCATTGAAATGACTTAAAAGTGATAAGTCATGTGCATTCAGAATTGCCATATAGCTGAAACACCTGATGTTCATAAGGGTCATTTGCATATATCCCATGTGACTCTGACATACCTCTGTATCAGAGATTTTGCCAAGGCCAATCTACTAAAACTGAGTGATGACCTGGTTAAATTCAAAAGCCCCTCCCATCTTTATGTTCCCAGTGCTTATGCAGAGCTCAATACCACAAAATTCTATGCTCATGCAAACAGCTGCCTAGAAGTGCCTATCACCCTCAGAACCGGATACAATGTCAAATATAAAAACAAACCCCATGGTAGAACCGTAGTATAAATAGGCAGTATAATAAAAGAAAAAAATTAACTGCATGCAAAAATGAATGTGACTCTCACAATGCTAATAATGCTCTTGTTAAACTTAACAAGTAACTCTGATCCCAGATAAAATCAGCCAAAGCCAGATGTAAGATAAAAATAGCCCCCCCCCAAAAAAAAAAGCCTTCCTTAACTATGTTAGAAATATTAGAAACAATACTCAGCAAATGATACTACACACAGGACATATGCATTCTACTAGCAGATAAATTTAGTTCAAACTTCACCCCTTTCCCCTCCTATATTCCCATATCATAGTGTTCAGGGTGCTATGCAAGGCTATGAACACTACTGATACTGCATTTGATAACATAACAGGCTGCCTCCTGGTCACCCAGTAACATGACTTGTCAGATGTCCTACAGAGGTTATTCAGTACCAGCATCCAGAGAGGCTTTATGCCAGAAGAATGAAGGACAGCAATAGTTATCGCACTGCTCAAAGTTGGGGCCTCAATGGACTCAGGTAATTACAGAGCCATAAAACTGACCTGCCTCATCTGTAATGCTATGGAAAGGATCATTATGGAATTAATAAAAAAGGACATAGATAACCTGAAGCCACCCAGCCCAAGCCTGTTCAGATAGATCAAGGCAGATCCTGCCTGCTTAACTTGGTCGACTTTTTTGATAAAATGACTGAAGCAATGGAGGAGGACAAGTCAGTACAAAATGCATATCCAGAAAGGAAAATGGCACTTCCCACACCTGTGCATTGTAGATACGCTGTCCCAGATAATCGTAAATTCCTGTGTAACCCATCTGAGAGCAAACTGTCTCACAAACAAAACTCAGCAAATTAAGGTGAGTGCATCTACTTTTTCTCTAAAAGGCCTTCCACCTCAGCGTTTGGTCATTGGGCTACTCCTGTTTGGCATTTACTTCTCGAGGGTCAAAGAAAATGTTAATGTTTTATGGCTCACCAATTCTGCAGACGTCTGTAAATTTGGCGACATCATAAACTTCCCAGAGGACAAAAACATCCTCCAAGAAGCCTTTTGCCAAACAAAATAGACTGAAATTATGCGCCAAGAAATTTATAATCATATTCTTTAGTAGGTATAACTTCCTTTATAACCATCACATTAACAACACAACCCAGAATGTTGATCCTGTAGTCAGGGAACTGGGACTTTTGTCAACAACAAACTGTTCTTTGATCATCATGTGTCCAAAATTTATCGTACAACCTATATCTAATGGTATGGCATCCAAGTCCAGGAATATAATCATTCCACTGCACATGGCTCTTATTAGGCTGATCTTTGAATATAATGCCCCATTCTGCATTTACCTGTCCAAACACTTGTCACAAATCGGGTGACAACAATAATTTCAGAGTAAAAAAAAATCAAGGACAAATCACAAAAGCTATGCAGACCATCTCAGTGCCTTGACCCCTTCTCGGTATCATACTTGCTACTAAGAGGCAACCTTTGCCTCACATATAGACCCTCAACAAACCCTATCCTGTCAGACCTATTACACATTCACAAGTCCAATATTAGCCTAAACACCCACTCAAGGGATCTCAATCGCTTTTGCAACACAAATAGAAAATATTGGAGTGATATGTATGTTTGACATACATTACATTTTCTATGGAACCATCTTCCACATCAAATAAAGCAGAGGACTTCTCTTACCCTGTTTAAATGTAATTTGGATGAATAGGTGGGAAACTGCAAATTCACCCTGGTTTAGCTCTCGTGCCACACACATAGGGGAAACAAGTATATTTCCCAACAAATCCTTGTTCTGTCCCCCTCTGGGTTATTCACACACAAAATAAAAGGGTTAAAAACTAAGATGGGAATGTCAGGCTATTGTTTTAAGATCTTCAAAGATAAATAGGCTAGGAAGAACTTATGATCTTATGATGTTATTTTTGCAGGGCATGCAATTTATTACAGAAACTGAAAGACAGAATTTTGAAGAGTTGTGGGGAGGGCAAACATGTTGGTCTCACGGTCTTGAGTGTTTGTGGTGGCTTCTTTATTTTAAGAAAGATTAAATGCCTGGATCATTATTAGTTGATGGTTTATATAAAAAACAACTTGTCAGATCCTATTCTGTTTATGCATATACCAAAAATGTGTGGAGAAGAAATTTTTTAAAAAGTATGTATTTGGGATGGAATTTTAATTGTGAATTAAATGGACGGGGGCAAAGAAAATCACTTAAGTGTAGTAATGTATTGAAAGGAATTTTAACAAATTGAATGTTGTGACAAGCTTTTAACTCAAGCTTATCAGTGTATCTGACTAAATATGTTATAATGAGAAAGCTATGTGTCAATTTTCATTTTGCTGAAGAAAATAGTCTAAATTAATGGGCATTATTTTTCCAGCATCTGCTGTTATCAAGAAATCCAGAACACGTACAGTGTTGTATAGAGAAGAAAAATGAGGCTTGAGTATCTGTTAGCCAGTACCTTGTAGAGGTCATTGCATTTTAGATGTATTTTTAAAGCATTAGTAGGAGACGACTGTTTATTGATAAAAAAAAAACTTTTAGGGAACTTTCATAGTTTTATATTAAAGGTATTGCAAGGAAAGAGGGTGAAAAAGAAGCAATATCAATTCAAGTATATAAGGATAGAGCCTTGTGGCACATCAGTGGTGACTGGGAGATAAGGAGTACCATTTTACTGACTCATACCCATTGAACAGGTAACTTTTGAACCATAGAAGAGTGGGCTGAGAGAAACCTACTGAGGACATTTAAAGTAGAGGTTTGCTGCAACAAACTGTGTTGAAGGCTTTAGACAAGTCTAGAAATAAGGAAGAGACTAGTTTGCCATTATCTCTAGCTTTATTGACAGTATCTATATAGGTTAGAAGGGCAGTACTAGTACTATTGGAAGGACTGAAGCCATGTTATGTAAGGTATTGGAGTTCATCCTGCAGGATATAGTGTAGCAATTGCTTTTGAATACATTTTCAAGTATTTTAGTGAGGGGAGATATGATTGCTGCAAGTCTAAAGTTATTAATGTCTGTTGAATTTTTTCCTTTGTGCATAGTGATTATGTGTGACTATTTCCAGAGAGAGAGAGACAGAATGCAGGACTCCTGGACTGACCTATTTATAAGCATTGAAACAGGATAGGCAATGCTATTGGCTGCTTTTAGGTACATGCTTGGAAGTTCATCAACTGAAACGAGCACAGTTTAGGTTTGTTTAAGAGTAGTTTTATAGTGGATGTGGGCACACGTTTGAAGGTGAAAGAGGATGTGGTGATATGTTACTGCTGGACAGAGTTAGGAATAGATGTTGAGGAAGCCTTGGGTAGAGATGCTATAATATCCATAAAATAAGAGCTGAACTGTATTGCAGTTTTGAGTGGAGAGTTATCTGGAAAGGGATTTGTGTGGAATTTTTGGCAGGGATGTAAGATTTTTTTAACGGATGTCCAAACTTTTTGGAGTTGTTTTTACTTTTATTCTAAAAGTTATTATAGTATATTTTTTGTCTTCATTTATTTACTTTTTAGTAAGATTGAGAAGCATTCTAAAGGTTTCAAGATAATGTGATGTTTTATATTTTTTGCCATTCTTTCCATGCTTTTTTCTGTCATGCATTAGCATTCTACTGTTTTTGGATAGACAAATTGCATTATTTGTTTTTAGTCTCTTCCTTCTAGGAGGGGCAAGGCTATTTAGGGTATTTGGAAAAGTTGTATTGAATTAATTTACAGCATTGTCTAGCCACATAGGGACCTGGATAACATGGCACATGAGAGTTTGCTAATTCACAGACTTCAACAGTATTTGCAAATGCACTGAGCACAGAGCCTGTTATATGTCAGTAAGCTATAATTTCAAATATGACCATTTTGTCAACCTCCTATGAAGAGAGATACAGCATGCAAACAGGTACATTAAGAGTGCTAAGAGAAAACAGAATGCAGCAACTATACAGGTGTCTACTTTTAGAGACCAATCCCACATGACCTTGGAAGGCATCTGCTATACCTACATCAGAAACATACATATAAGAAATAATCCATAACTGGGCAAATACAGAAATAACTATGACTATGATTGATGACACATAATACCTAAGTACCAACCGATGTAGTAACAATAGACTCATTGTTCATCTGTATTATGTGTAAGACTTTGTGTCTGATACACCCAAATGTAATGAAGAACTTGCCATGCAGAACAGAAAAATCAAGCTGATAAGCTGTAAAACAAGACAAACATGCAACTAAGGGTGTCTCTGTCTAAACTAGGTGCTGCTTCCTTCTGGATGAGTACTGTGTTACTATATGTAACTGCTACAAGTACCACAGGTTGGTAGCTGACTATATCTTTATCAGCTTTACTACTTTTACTCGGATGATATGACTTTTGATTGATGCTGTGCTTGGACAGTAACACACAGACACTTTATTCATATCATTACATGTCCTGGTATGGAAATGTGCACCTTCCATGGAAAATGTAAGGACCTATAAATGCAATCGTTGTACTCAATGTAATTTCATTACTGAAGGAGAAAAAAAAGCAGGCAATCATTTTTAGAATCTAAAGCAGATGAATTATTACAACAGTGAGAACAACTGACATATTATATTTAACTAAGTGTGGCACATGTCCTGCATTTTACAGAGGGAAAACCAAGAGATGTGTATGGAGAAGGGTATACAAGCAAATTTCCATTAACAAAAGAAACAAGAAACAAGAAAAATGCCCTTTTTAGACTGATGATGAAAATGTTAACGCGACTGGAGATTCTGAGCGTTTGCAACAAGTAATAGACTCTCTGGAAAAAGACTTCTTGAAATCGAAAAGGCTCCAAGCACAGAGACAGCACTTTCAGTACTGCTTGGATAATCGTATTGTACCCCGTGGGCTACGAGTCTTTAAGATGCCCAATCAAGGAACACAATATCCTGATTTGCTAGCGCAAAGGCAGCAAATTAATCTTGAGGTAAGCAACAAATATATGCAACTATTAATGGACTACTTTCGTCCTGAAGAGGAGAAATTAGTCAATTCCATTAAACAACAAGAGGCTATTTTTAAAGACTATCCAGAATTGATTGTGAACTTGTCATTTGAAAGTCTACTTGACGGAATAGCTGCCTTTGAGCGTAAGCTTTTGCAACAGAAGCGAATAAAAATATTAAGGGACACAAACGATTTTAAATTAGGTCACGTCTTTATGTGGCCTAGACATGCTCATAATACATCAGATGCATGTCCACAGAACATTACTAATAATGAAACCGCACGTGAAACTGCTAGACCGCATAAAGGCATGCAAGTTATTAATGCCGCTAATATAACTGATATTTCAGTGAACCATGTCTCTTCTCAGAATTGTGTCACTGTTGATAACAATGTTTTAACTGTAAATTGTGAAGAACATCATTTAAATAGTTGTGATGGAAACATTTTAACAAATTTAGAAGCTATGTCCGTTTTGGACAATACTGATATTTCAAATGTTTCTGGACCACCAGGTCCTTCTGAGCAGCACATTTTGAATTTATACCCTAATGTTATTGTTAATAAGAATGTAAAACAATCTTTTTCATCTGAACCGGTTGTCAGACATAAAGTTTATCCTTTGCAGTCAAATAAATCTAATAGTCCCCTAGGAGGAGCTATTTTTTTTCCCTTACCTGTTCGAATGGAAAAAGGGGGGAGATGGTCCCAATCTATGAGTCGGGGCCGACAGAAACAAAAACACTCAGGCGATTACAACCAGACCCTAAAAAAGATATGGAGGAATGTAGCAACTCACTAATTATGAATATTTCCAAATATGTACTTACTTGTGATGAAGAAAATGTGTTATTAAAGGGCCTAAACTTTATCCCCACCAGTAAAAGTAAAGTGACTGACACTATTATGGATTTAAAGATATTCTGCAGAAATATCATGCTTCGATCCTTATTTGGTGACAATAATTTTGATAATGAAGATATGTATACCCCTTCTGTCTTTCCTTTTAAACGAAAGAGTACTTTTATACCCATCCATCATCCTTTAGTGGATGCTTATTTAAAATTAACAGAAGATGAATTGTTTAAATATTATGATAATGCAAGTACTACTAAGCATCGTGATGTTCATAAGAAGTTTAATTTGAGTTATAAGGAACATTTAGCATTGAAGCAGTTACAGGATAACAATTCAATTATTATAAACCCCGCTGACAAAGGGGGTTTAATTGTAATAATGGACTCATCTCATTATTTGAAGTCTATGCTTAATTTATTAAACAATGCTAATTTTTATGTTAAAACTACAGTGGAACATGTACATTCAATTATTAGATCTCTACATCATGCATTGAAGGATGTTTACGAAGGTGGTTTAATGACTAAGGAAATTGTTGAATATTTATTTATTTCTAATCCTTTAATCTCTAAGATACAAGGACTCCCTAAGATACATAAGGACTCTGTAGATCCACCCATGAGACCAATAGTAGCTGGTGGGGTGTGGGCTATGGAGCCCCTGTCAGTATTTGTAAAGAAACATCTCAGACCTGTAATTGATTCAAATTCTCTTGTTTTGAGAGACTCTAAACAGTTCTTGATTGACTTATATGAATGTATTGGGAATGTTTCAGATTTAGAAAGTCTCCTTTTTGTGACACGATGTACAGTCACTTTTTACAATAATAACTAATGATTTGGGAATACAATATGTTTGTGATTATTTAATAGGACATAGTGAACTTTCCCTTACTCAAATTGACTTGTTAACTTACTTTCTTGAACTAATACTTGAAAATAATGTTTTTACTTTCAACAATGAATTATATATATAGTGACATGGGGTTGCTATAGGAAGCCCATGTGCAAACATCTATGTGAACATGTTCGTTGCATACTGGGAAGAAACAATGCTTAGTAAGATGGATGCCTATAATAACCATATTTTATTTTACCGTTGTTTTGTCGACGATCTATTTGTTTTATGGAAAGGTAGTGTCGGTGAACTTTTAAGGTTCTTTGATAAACTTAATAATCTGCTTGAATGTCTTAAATTTACCATTAACTGGTCTTATACTAGGATTGAATATCTGGATTTATACATTGAGAAACTAGATAATGGCTTGATCAATACTGGGGTACATCGCAAATCATGCTATAGAAATTCTTTACTTCTGAGATCTAGTATGCACCCTGAATTTATTTTTAGAAATTTAATTAAAGGCCAGGGTGTTAGGGCATCATGATTAAATGTTTTGGATAATTATTTTTCTGATGAATTAGATAATTTAAGTCACAGACTTCTGTCTAGAGGATATACCTCTAATGAAGTTAAGAAAAATTTGGCTGAAATTTCCACTTTGCGTGGAAATATAGCAGCACCATATTTTGGACCCCAGAATGCTATTGCTTCTTGTTCACCAATAAGTAAATCTACTACATTAAAAATTCCCTTGTTTTATACCATGGATAATAAAGAGTTTATAGGTATTTTTAGTAAATTTTGGTCTGTACTTTTAGTGGATGATGACATTAAAGAAATTGTAGGTGACCAACCAGTCTTTACTTATAAAAATAGAAAAAATCTTAAGAGGTTATTATGTTATAAACAATTTAATAGCACATTATGTGATCTGGTAGGCCAAATGTGACCGTGTGCCAAATGTAATTTTTGTTCTTATATTGACACTTCGCACACTTTCCATCATCCTGATTTGGGGAGGAATTTTGTTTTTAATATTGAAGCAACATGTAGAAGTTCCAATCTTGTATATTTGGCAGTGTGTCAAACCTGCCAATCCTTTTATGTTGGAAAAACGAATAGGGTCTTTGGAGACAGAATTCGTGAGCATATTTATCACATCAGAAAAAAGTCCATTGGTAATGTCCTAGCCAAACATATTTCTAGTTTCGGCCCCGAACATTGTTGTTTGTTCAGGGTCATAGAATTAATTCATCCTAATATAAGAGAAGGGGACACTAGGAATGAGACAGAATACAAAGAGAATAATTGGATTATCATACTTAGGGCAGATAGGGGACATGGATTGAATGAAAGGGCTAGTATTTACCCCTCACTTAAGAAAAGGAGAATAATGAAATAACTATTGTTATAAAAATGTATTATTACTTTGCATATATTATCATTACATTCTATGCATTACATTGGTCACATAAAGTTTTAAATAGCTTTCATTTATGTTTTACTGCTTTATATATTGGAATTTTGAGCTGCACCCTTAAGTAATGTTTTTTTATATATATACTGCATTGCCATTGGTTCTGAAGTTTTTGAATTTATATATAAGACGTTTCTGAACATTTTATTGTAACAGTCTGATGAAGCTTTTAAGCGAAAGCACTTACTGGATATATCAATAAATTATTTTCTGTTTTTAAGAATTTTGGACTGGCTTGTTTGCTCCGTTACCTTTATTAGAACTCTGGATACAACTGACATATTATATTTAACTAAGTGTGGCACATGTCCTGCATTTTACAGAGGGAAAACCAAGAGATGTGTATGGAGAAGGGTATACAAGCAAATTTCCATTAACAAAAGAAACAAGAAACAAGAAAAATGCCCTTTTTAGACACTCACAGTTGTGTTCAGATTTTAAAATGTTTACATTTTGGGTAATAGAAGGTATTCCAGTATATCCAGTGGGAGGTCCTAGGAACTAAATATAGGGAATTAATATAGCAACTATGGCTGAATGCCAGTGTCATCCCCTCCCCTCTCAGCCCCAAGCTGCATTTATATCCAAAGTCTTCTTTAGATGCTTGCTACAAAACTTTAACTTAATTTTAGTATATGTCAAAAAGTACTTTTTATTTTTTTACCTTCCTAAATGTTTTTCTTTCATTTTTTAAATATGGCATGTTAATATTTGTATTGTCATAAGCATGTATTAGTATTAGACTACATGACCTTAATTATGATATCACTGTGGGTTCAGGAACATTTTTGTTGTAAGCTTTACAAAGACTGTCACATGTAACTGCCTAGAACATCAATCTCCATGCCCTACCATGGATCAGAATTTCACACCAGCCACAGTTGTGAAACCTACTGTGGTGTGAGCAGTAGCTAGACAAATTGTTTCCTAAAGCAGACACCAGAATAGCACATTCTCTGATAAGCATGATACAACCAACAAAATACACAAAAATAAAGAACAGAAAAACGTTTGAGGAAAACAAAAACCTCTAATTTTCTGAAGTCAATCTTGATAGAGTCACTGCTAGAACTAGAGTTACCACCTGTCCCACTTTGCGAGGGACAGTCACTCTTTGGGCAGTTGTGTCCTGACAAAAAATATTAAAAATGGCAAATGTCCTGAAATTGTAGGACATAATTATGTCCTATATTTTATGTAATAGTTGCATAAAACAGTTATTCTGTATCTAAAATACCTAAATGTTATAAGAAACAGAATAAGCAACTAAAATGCTACACGAATAAGCTATTATTTAGGTAAAAAAGATAAGTTCTATCCTTTGTACTGACTGTGGGTATGTGTCGGCCTGTAAAATCTGATGTTTGTCCTGAAAATGTCCCACTTTGGCCATTTGAAAAGGTGGCAACCCTAGCTAGAACATTTATGTATTTATTTATTTAAGTTTGAGTTTGATGACTGGTGAAGTCCACTGGGCCAAGAAGAGCCTGTTTTCAGTGGCGGCCCAGGGAGAAAAGCTGCACAATAATTGCAAGTTACACTTCACATGTTACAAAAGGACATAGTTCATACTGTTAATTAAACAAATACACTCCATGATATTTGCAATTGGCTTGTCACAATGTTACAAAAATTAAAAGACATAATTCAATGCAGAAATTCCAACATTTACATAAAGTGAATATTTTTATTATAAACTCAATTGTAGGTTTAACATTTCAAAATATATAGCTACTAGCCATTAATAGGTTAGGAAAATATTATCCATGGAGAGAGTAATAGTATATTTGAGATTGGAGAGAACAGTACAATAGATATTAGAGAGAAAATTAGTCTTTAGTAGGGGAGGGATTGTTTTGGGTAGGATGAAGTAATAGTATAGGTAGCTGGATGAATCAGTGCAAGGTGGAATTTGGGGGGTTAAGCTGGAGTGTGACAAGGGCATTCCATTTGTAAGAAAGATGACAAATTAGCTGAAATT
This sequence comes from Protopterus annectens, assembly GCF_019279795.1. Lineage (NCBI taxonomy): Eukaryota > Metazoa > Chordata > Ceratodontiformes > Protopteridae > Protopterus > Protopterus annectens. Next base: position 793,952,775 of record NC_056728.1, on the reverse strand, counting down.
TGAAATTTGTATGGTTAGGTAGGTTGCATAGGTTTTTGGGGAGAGAGTTACACTGTTTAGCTAATGAATGGGACAGCAGTAGATGGCCAGGAGATTGTGCAAGTTTGTGGACCTGAAGAAGATTTTGGTTTTTGGATCTGAGTGAGTGGTTGGGAATGTAAGGTTTTAAGGAAGTAGTGAGAGCTGGGCAGTTGGCAGGTTTAAAGATGAGCTTGTGGGCAATGGTGAGTTGAAGGTAACTGAGGTAGTTGGGTAGTTCAAGCCAGTTGACGGTGAGGAGGGAGTGGCAGTGGTGGGATGAGTTTTTTGAATTGGCTGCAAATTTGGAGATCATCTGGTAGCTGGATTTAAGTTTGAACCAAATGCCAAGATGGAGTTTGGTGAAAAGAGGGGCACCATACATAAGGGAGGGGAGTAGGAAGGTGGATGCAAGAGTTTGACAGGTAGAGGGGCTTAGGAAGCAGTTGTGCCTGTAGAGGAGACCTAACTTTTGGTGGATTTTCTTGATTGTGGAGTGGATGTGGGTGTCAAAGTTTAGTTCTTCATCAATAATAATGCCAAGAAGCTTGGTTTTGGGAACAATTTCAAGGAGGGTGCTGTTTCGGCTCTGTATGGTGAATGTAGATTTTCCAATGGAGTTTTTGATAGGGGAAAAAAACAGTAGTTTGTTTTTATTTGCATTTAGTGCCAGATGGTTAGACTACCTCCAGGTTTCTGTTTTGAAGAAGGCTAGTTGGGTTTTTGATAGGAGCTCGGAGGGGGAGAAGGCTGAGCAGATGATTGTTGAGTCATCTGCATATTGGATGATAGATGAGTCTGGAATGGATTGGTGAAAGTTATTAATGAACAAGTTGAAGAGGGTCAAGAACAGAACCTTGTGGGACACCTGTGGGTGTGGGAAGGAAGGGGGAGGTTGAAGTTTTCCATTGGACAGCTTGTTGGTGGTTGGACAAGTAGCTGGAAAACCAGGTGATGGTGGTGGGAGAGAGGTGTAGGGTGGAGAGTTGGGATATAAGTAGGTGTGTGAGATGGTGTCAAAGGCCTTTGACAGATCTAGGAATAGTGTGGATATGAATTTGCCTGAAAAGCATTCGAGGTTTTGGGTTTCAAGAAAGGAAAGAAGGGCAGTCATGGTGCCGTGGCCAGGGTGGAAGCCATGTTGAGTAGGGGAGAGGAGATTGTTTAGTGTTAGGTGTGCCGTAAGTTGTGCTTGTATTGTTTTCTCTAGTATTTTAGAAAGAGGGGAAAGGATGGCAATAGGCCTGAAGTTGGTGATATCAGTATTTTTGCCAACTTTGTGGAGGGGGATGATGTAAGCATGGCACCAGATAGAAGGAATGTATGATTCTTGTATGGATCGATTTATAAGAATAGATATGGGATAGGCAATGTTGTCTGCAGATTGTTAGAGGAAGGTGGGTGGAAGGTTGTTGGGTGCATTGCAACAGGGTTTGAGTTTGAGGAGTAGTCTTTTTATAGTGCTTGTGGAGATGGGCCTGAGGCAGAAGGATGTAGAGGAAGGTTGATGATTTGGGTGGTGGTTGGGGCAAGACGGGGTGGTAATGGAGGGGGGGTGGAAAGGAGGCTAATAGTGTAGCTATGCAGTCTATGAAGAATGAGTTGAACTGGCTGGCTGTTTCAAGGTTGGAGAGGCTGGGGTCTGGGCAGGTGTTTTCTTTGTAGCCAGGATGCAGCATGGATGAGATGTAGTCCCAGAATTGTTTGGGATTTGTTGAGTGCAAGGACTGGAGTTTGGAGTAGTGGGCTTTGCGGTCTTTAATTATTAATTTTTTTGTGTAGTTTCATAGTTGCTTATACTCTAGGAGGGTGTTAGGGTTTTTATGTTTTTGATAGTGTTTCCCATTTTTTGTCCCTTTGGTGCAAGACTAGTTTAGTATCTTTTGATAACCATGGGCAGGGATTAGTTTTGATGCATTTGGTTCTAGGGGGGGCTTGCTGATTGAAAAGGGTTAGGAATGAGTGGTTAAAGTAGGAAACGGCATCATCTAGGGGAAGGGTTTTTAAAGGGGACCAGTCAGTATGCTTTAAGCATTCAGAGAAAGTTAGAGGGTTGAAAGAGGAGAGGCTGCAGGTTTGGATGTAGTGGTGTTGTTTATGTAGTGGAGATGGGAGATGGTCAGCGAAGGCTGGTAGGTGATCACTGAAAGGATCAGGTAATGTTCCAGCTTTGATGATAAAGTTTGGGTGAGTTGCTATGATCCAGTCAATGATGGCACTCAATGATGGTACCAGAGGTACCATCTTTATTTGGTCTGGTTGGAGATTGTATTAGTTGGGAGAAGTTGTACAGGTTGATTGTGTGGGATGGGGCTTCAGAGTTAATAGTATTCCAGTTGATGTTGGTATCACCGAGTATATAGGTTTCATTTTTTATATTGGAGGAGAAAACAGGACAGGATGTTTTCAAGAGTTTTGATATTATCACCAGGGGGAATATAGAGGGCAGCAATACATATGGACTTGTGGTTGTTTATTTTTAGTAAACCTATTATAATTTCAGCATTGGCAAAGGTTGGTATTTTACTGGAATATGGAGTTATGGTATGGGAGGTGGGGTAGATTATTGCTACTCCATCTCCTTTTTTGTGGGCTCTGTCATTGCAAATGATTTGGAAACCTGGTGGTAGGATTTTGTTATTGTTTACATAGATTTTCAGCCAGGTTTCAGAAATGGTGGTAATGTCGGGGTGGTTATGGGAGAGCCAGGCATGGAGGTTAGGGATTTTGTTTTTTAGGCTTTGTGCATTAAGTGTTGTAAGGCAAATGGACTTTGAGTTTGTGGGTTGAGTGGAGGGTTTGGTGAGATTGATGTTAGAGACGGGTCGGGGGTTGAGGTGGATGTCACTGACTAGTGAGAGAGAGTTGTGGTGGAATAGAAGCGTGAGGCAATGTGTTGGGCAAGGGTAGCTTGGGTTGTCTGAGAGTAGTGATTTTTTGGTGCCACATTTAAGAGGGGAGTATGGGGGGGGGCTTGGGTTGGGAGCAGTTTTGGTTTGAAGAAATAGATTGGGATATAGTTAAAGAGTTCATGTGAGATAGATGAGTAGGATGGGAAGTGAGGTTGATGATAAGATGTACTGGGGTATGTGTGAGAGTTATGACAAGGGTTGGGAAAAAGTGTGAGATAGGTTAGAGAAGAGAGAGAGAGAAAGATTAGTAGGGAAAATGGGGTTATAAGGACAGATGTTATGTAGAGCATTGCAGGAGGGTTGGATGTTTGGGGTGATGTAGATCTACAGGTGGGTGGAGTTTGGCTTAGGTGTGTTGTGATTGGAGAGGTGTTGGGTGGGGACGAGTCAGGGGATGTATAAAAGTACAGGTAGTGGGGGCAGGTGGAATTTGGGGACAGGGTAGGGTAGGGGAGTGGAGTGAGCCAGAAGGGCAAACAGAGTGGGATACACCTTCCAGGAGAAGCAGCAGTACACCTTCCAGGAGGAGCAGCAATCATCAAACAGAAAACAATCAGTGAGAAGTTAGCAACTACAGAAATAGGGCAACCTATCATTTTGTTTTGAATGTTACCTTTCTGTTTGTTTTTATTATTTATGCACCAGTTGGAAGCTGCAGTTCACTGAGAAGTACGAAGATAATGTAGTTATGCCATGGGGTTTTAGAAAGGGCATGCAATAAGTGCACACTACTGAGGGATGTCCATGGGACAGACAGAAACAGAGTGTAGTCAGGCAGAGTTTTTTAGTATTTAAAGAAGTCACCGCAGCTCAAGGGAGGAATAAGTAAACTCTCAAGAGGAAGAGGGAGGGAATAGACAGGATTGACAGGTCTGGGAAGCTTACAATAAGATTATGTTAGGAGACCGAGAGAGGGGGGCTAAGAGCCAGGGCTTGGAGAAAGCTGTGAGAAAACAGGTTTGACAGGGCTAGGAAATTTACACTAGAATTATGTTAGGAGAACAAGAAAAGGGGGGAGGCTATTGACCAGGACTTGGAGAAAGCTGTGAGAAGAGAAAAAAAAAAAACAATCAACCAGCTAGCCCAGGTTAGTACCTAACGGTGTCTGTTTATCTGTGTGAATTCAGAAACAGATTTAGGAGAGCATCAGGGAAATAGAATATAAAATAAATGTAAAGCTTTGGGAAACTGTATATATCTGTTACAATAAACGGGAGAATAAAATATAACAATATAAAATAAATGTGAAATACAAGACAAAAAATATATGAATATAAAATAAATGCAAAGCTTTGGAAAAATGTATATATTTGTTACAGTAAATTGGAGGAAAAGGGGGGGAGTCCAGTAGTGTGCACAGCAGAAGAATCAGTAGGAGTATCACAGAGAGAAGATTATAATAGATCTACACTGCTCACAGTCTGTTGATAAAAGTAGAACTTGCAGTGGCTTTTACTGGTTTGTATGGGGTCCTGCTCTCCGTGTTCTTGTATGCAGGCAGTTGCTTCAGGTTTTTTTTTTTTTTTTTGGAAATTTGAATGTGTTTAAGGGAACTGTTCACAGTCTCTTGATAAAAGTAGAACTTGCAGTGGCTTTTACTGGTTTGTACGAGGTTCTGCTCTCCATGTTCTTGTATGCAGGCAGTTGCTTCAGTTTTTTTTTTTTGTTGGACCTTTGAATGTGTTTAAGGGAAGTTGTGCACACTACTGAGGGATCCCCGTGGGACAGACAGAAACAGAGTGTAGTCAGGCAGAAGTTTTTATTATTTAGAGATAAACATTACAGAAAAGTTATTCATTCATTCATTTCAACAGTAGGCTGCCATAACTATTCTGGTACTACAGAATGCTGACAATAGATTGCTAATACTCCACTAATATAACTGTGCCCTGTAACAGTTTGCACCCAGGCCAACCACGCTTCACCACAGCCTAGCTATGACTCTCTGTGATTAATTAAATAAGCCTTTGCCTTGACAGCTGCACAGTGCACCCATGGCCTCCCTGATTATAATGGTGTTGTGTGACTATCCATCCCAATCCTGGTCACCTTAGACATACCACAGTCTACAAGACTTTGGCCATGCATCATCAGAATGTCCACTAGGACCTCACATTTCCTTTTCCCTGCAGTTCACTTGCCAGAGTCTGTATGGTGGCAAAAACTGATTGGAGACTGCTGCTCATAACTAAAGACAATATTAGAGATTATAATATGTTGTATGCAACTAGTGATCATATATTTTATACAACTATTGATCATGTCTATGCCATGCTTGTAGGAACTCCACATGCTAGTCAGTAATTGCCAGTATTAGACTCCACATTTCACACAGAAGATAACAAAAGACTTGGTGGAACATGCACAATAGAATTTCTATCCACCATCCATGTGCAATATGCCAAAGCATTCACTTGATAAAATTAGAGGTACATGCAAAATATACCTGTTGTGTTCAATCACTTGCCATTCAATATTTTAAGTTATAAGTTTTTGTTATATAGACCCTGGTGGCCTAGGTCATTGCTAAAAAGGGGGTGTGGATCAATGTATTTACCTGTTTACTAAATGATAACATTAAAATTAAAAAAAAAAACTGGTGTGACTGCATGAAGATATATCACATTCATTCCATTTCTACAACATCTTTCATTGTGATGACACATGCATCACTGACTACACTTAAAGAAATCAAGACTATGGTTGATATAATTTAATTATATCATAAAATATAAACATGGGGATGAAATGCATTAAAGTGAGTGAGTATATTACAGACTGAGGTGTTTTAAAAAAAGATAAATTTGTTTTACATAAATGTAAGTCATCTGGTGTGACACTACTGCCACATACAAACATGACATGGGATGTGGATGCATAGAGTACATAGGTAGTAATATATGTCCCAGAGTAATGTAATAGACATGATGAACATATACAGTGACAACCAGGGTAGTGATTAGAATAAATAAATAAATAAAATAATTTATGCAATCGGCAATCAGTGCCATATCCAAAGTGAGATGAATGGAGATTTACCCTGGACTCAAGCTATAAGGGGCAAGATTAGCAAGTACTGATGGCTGAGAGTGCAATACCACCATTACTTTATCCTTGCGCCTTCATAAACGAATGCCAGTACCATATCTGAGGCACTGCTCAGTCACTCTCTGTATAGTGAATGGAGTGTAGGAAACTGCATGTTAAGCACCTTGTTACAACTACAAAGCTTTTTAAGAAAACATTTTTTTCCTACTCTTCAGCATTGAGCAACTTTGAGTTTCGGGGTGCACCAGGGTTGGGGAAATGCACTGACACCAGGTGAACTTGCGATGGTTCTGCTAGCACTTATTCTGTTAAGTAATTCATTTTCCAATGATAAAATTCATTCTTTCTTTATGATCTCTGCTGTATAAGGTATATCCTTTTCAGATGTCATATCCACATTTTTTTCAAAGGGCAGTTACAGAAAGTAAACAAAGTATGCAACAGTTTGCATGTAACTTGCATATGTTAGATGAGCATGTGTACTCTCTACACATGATCTCATAACATTATTACACCAACAATGCAGTGGAATGAGTATCATTTCAAGATTTATAGAACTATCCCATTGGTGATGTATGCTTAGTCTAGATTTAAGGCAAAATGAATGATTTGTAAAGGGACTGCTTACAACATTTACAATTTGTGTCCATGGTCATTTAACATAGAGGTCCATGAATTCTGTAACCAGTTCATTCATGCGAAAAGTTATCATACAAATGTCTGGCATGACCATGCTTTGACCACTGGCACAATGCTATATAACTGCTGTGGCACTATAAACATTAAAAACAACAAGTACCTTCATACAGCTATATGAGTATGTGCATATGTACTGATTTTGGGAAACCTGTTAAAATTTAAGGACATTGTGGATTTTTGCATAGGACAAGAACCCTAGATTTGCAGTGTCAGTGTAATAGCTCAGTATTAGGGCCCAGACACTGGTGTACATAGGTTAGAACTTCTGAACTTACAATAATACTGTACTATGGATGAATAAGGTATATAGCACCTTAAATTGGGTTTCCCTGCCATGCCTGCACACACTGACTTGCAAACACAACAGTTAAAACAATCTCTGTACTTTACACCATTCTAAGGCATGTTTGCCAGACATTGGAAGCCTTCAGTAACACTTCAGACCTCTGATCACCAATTACATAGCATCTGCAGCCTCAGAAAGAATAGCATTTACATTTTACATACAGCTGCTGAGCCAAAAAATAATTTTAACACAATTTATTACTTTTGACCTCATACTAAGTGTACCCCTTACCACAATAGGCTACAGCCTACTGCATCTTGTACTTTTCTGGTCGTTGATTTCATGTGTCAGCCTATGGCTGTAATGTTTACCACATAACTGTGTCCCATACCCTACAATGTCACACTCTGAGTGGTCGTATGCCTTGTGTCTTATCTGTATGTGACAATGGTGTCATCAGCTAACAAACAATCTCTGCATTAAAGCAGACTTTCAAATGTCTGGCCACAAATTAAGATGACACTGATATGGGAGATGATTATATTCACAATGATTAACATGATAAATGTATAATCCTGTGCAGTTGTGTTTTGCAGAAAGGATGTACTAAACCTTCTCATATGATAAGGTGCATGTACCATAGAAGCAACACATGTGTGCATGTGCACACACACACACACACACACACACACACACACACACACACACACACACACACACACACACACACACACACACACAAATGACAATGACTGCTCCTTGTTGCCATGTGGCATCCTTGCGGTCACAGTGTATATGGGTAGCTGCCTGTCATTAGAAGTTGCTACTAGTGCTGATTAATGGTATGTACACAGCATGCTTGTTGCATGTCACAAGCACTTATAAGGGTGTTAAACATGTTAACCTATGTTTCCTTGTTTTATGTTTTTCAGGCTCAGTTGCAGTTATGTACAACTAGTGTCTCTATGGAATTAATTTGGGATGATATAACATCAGTAAGGTTAACAACATAGCAAGTGAATCTCTATAGTGTCAAGTATATGATTAATTGTTTATGTGAACCCTTACGGCTAACTTATTCAAGGCAACATAAAATGACCGGAGCTGGGGCACTTTATAAGCATATATCTGTAACTGTTTTACCTACAAGGGGTGACTGGTATAAGTTCCATGAACTCATGTGTACCCACACATTTCCTAAACAATGTTTTAGCAATAATTGCTTGAAGAATGTCAATGCAAATAGTAAAGCACACACAGGCAAAAAGATATGTGCATGCTCAGTTTGAAGTTACAGCAATTCTGTTTTATCACAAATGACACAAACATTTGCTTAGGTCAACCCAGTAGCAACTGTACAACTATGTAGCATGCCACATAATGCACATTCTTCCTGTATTTTGTTTTGGAATATGAGTGGTGGACTACATCTGAAATTTTTATGTCATTTTGTAGCACAGCAGTCAGGGGTAGTAAGAGGTCTTTATGTGGTATGTGCTATCATATAGAGAGGCCTCTGCATCAATACATAAACAGTCTGTCTGGTGTACCTACACATATACTAGACACGCAGATTTAAATTTTAGGTCCATTTATACACATCACATGTGCACAGAATCAAAAGTAAATATAAGGACATGCTTTAATGAATCCATTTGATGAGAGTTTATGGTTGTTTTGCAGTGTTTTGTAACATGTTGGAAGTGAAGAAATACACTGAAAATAAAAGTAAAATGTCTTTATTTATTTACCAGTGGGAAACATGTACTTCTCAGTACCCTTCATGAGATGTGCAGATGGGTTTACTATCATTTTAATGAAGTAGACTCAGTCGGATGATCGCATCATTGACTCACATCTGTGAAAAGTCTCATTGCCGAATTCTAATATTGCAGACATACACTCCAAATTCGACCTAGGGACAAGCATTAACACAGGTCAAAATAAGGGTGAGATTTGTACTTTGGCAATATCAGAGTTCGACATTTGCAATGTTTGATTTTCAGATTGTGCAGATGCACATGGGTATTGTAAAACAGCTAGCATAGTTGAATGGAGAATGAAGCTGTGAATGTGCACCAGCACACACTGCACATATAATCAGTATTCATTTCATAGTGATGCATGCACAAAGACATGGACACATCTATGTGCATACCACTGACAGTTGTGCATCAGCACTATGCTTCTGCATTCTGTGCATGAGCAATATTCATGGTGCTCATAAAAATGGGTAGACAGTGCACTGATATCTAATCGTTGTCAGCCTAGCAAGACCAAGTAGTGGTATCATCATCATCATCATCATCATCATCGTTATCACTGGTGACATAGTGAAAGGACAAAAGACTATAGCCTCATCCTAGAAAGTGATAGGATAACATCATCTATCAAAAATATCTGTCCATTCTTTTTATATTATACTATATTAAATTATACTATATCATATTATATTATATTACATTATATTATATTATATTATATTATACTATATCATATTATATTATATTATATTACATTATATTAATGGTACTTCTGCTTTTGATTGCTCCTGTTGGAACCCCATACCAGTGATCCATAATTCTCCAGCTTCTTGTTTTTTCTAGATTTTGTTCATCAAGCACTAATTACTAATTCTAAGAGTGCTGTGTAATCCTATCTGTTCAAATAGGTAAGTCTCACAGAAGACCTGATGGACTAGTATTGGACAGCATCAGATATCTTTTGAGACTGTTATAGTTTAGAGAATAAAGTTTATTGTTTAGGTTTCAATACCTAAGCCTTTATGTGATTCATCATCTCTGTATTTTCTCAAGCTTGTGTACTGACTCCTTAGACAAAGAGGTCTGTAAAGTATTTCTGAATTCCAAGTTAGATTACATTGGAATGATTTCTTAATTCCTCTAACTTAGATCATACTAATTCCTCTAACTTAGATCATGCTGTGCTAATGAAGAACATGAGCATGACATTGGTGGCCCCTGATTGAATGAATTTAAGATACTACTCAATGTTTTAAGACTTTTGACATACAGATTGATGGCTGGCCATCTACTACAGTGATCAAACCCATAAACTGGTGCACCTTATTTATTATTTATTTATTTATTTATATTTGTTGACCGGGAGTGTCCGACTGGACGTAGGTCCATTTTCAGCGGAGGCCCGGGGAGAAAAGCTCCACAGTTAAAATAAACAGTAGTTACATTGCATTACATAGCGATTAACAATTTACATAGCAATTACTTACAACATATTTACAGATGAAGAACATAGTAAATCAGTAGACAACTAGAATCTTTATATGTGATGTACATAACAGACATTAACAAATGTTACAAGAAGAAGTTCCTGCTGTATAATAAGTACTGGCTTATGAGCACCTGAGCTTGCTATAATCAAGGTAGTTAGTGGAGTGGAAAGAAAGGTAGTGGTTGGATGGGGAGGGTGATATTAGAGTGGGAGTTGCAAGGGCATAGCCTGCATGTTTTTAGGTGTGCTTTTAGTAAAGTTTTGAAGTGGGTGCATTATGGTATGGAGGTAATTGTGGGTGGGAGGGAGTAACATAATTCGGTTATGGTGCAAGAGAATAGTGCTTCACCAGTAGAGTTATTGGCTTTAGTGATCTGCAAGTGATTTTTTGTTGCTTGATCTTAGTGGGCTGGTGGTGCGATAGGGTTGGAGTAGATTCTGTAGGGATGGGACATTTATTGGATGATTTACTAAGTTTGTGGGCGAGTGAGAGTTGATACCATTGAAGGAGGTGAGCCAGCCCAGTTCAGCAAGTGAGAGACACTGGTGACTGTGGTAGGATGCCCCTGTGGTGAATTTGGCGATTTTTTTGTAGCAGGTCTCTAGCTTCTTTAGATTGCATTGCCTAAGGTTGATATATATTGGACAGGCATAAAGTAGGGTGCAGATAAGGTGGGAATTTGCTATTGAAATCTTTGCTGCTTTGGTGAGAAGTTGCTTATTTCTGTATAGCGCTCCTAGTTTCTTGTGGACATTTTTTATGGTCAAGGATATCTGAATGTCAAATTTTAGTTTATTGATTATTTCCACTCCTAGTAATTTGGTGTGTTCAGTTGGGTATATAGTGGTGTTGTCTTTTGCTGTGATGTTAAAGTGAGAGTTGTTTTGAGTATGTTTGGTGGGTTGGAAGATGAGTAGTTTAGTTTTGTTTGGGCTGAGTATTAATTGGGCATCGGATAAGAAGTTTCAACAGAGGAAAAGGCTTCCTGTGTGACTTTTTGCAGTTTGGGTAGGGACTGGGCTGAGCAGATGATGGTTGAGTCATCTGCGTATCGTATGAGTGTGCCATGTTTGGTGGCAGAGGCTAGATTATTGGTGAAAGCAGAGAAGAGTAGGGGTCCAAGGATGGATCCTTGGGGAACCCTTATGGAGACAGGTAGTTGGGGAGATATGTCATTTTGCCATACAACGGATTGTTGTATACTTGTATACCTGCTCTATACTTTTATTTATCTGAATGTATATTTTTGCATGACTAAGAAAAGCACTGTTATTTTTGAGTGTTTCTGCAGACATTACTTTGTGAAACCCACAGAGATGTCATTAATAGTATTTTACAATGTAAAGCAAGCAGTTTCAGTTGAAACTATTTTCATGAGCTTTATATTATCAACATGTACAGAGCAAACAATTCAAAATAACAAATAAAAATAAATAAGGTCCTGCAATGGACCCTGGAAAATCCCTAGTTTACGATATTCTACTTTCTTTGTTGAGGTTTTGATTACATTATATAAGGCCAGTTATTCAAGCATTCTTTGATTTAATTTAGCAGGGGTGCATACTGATTTAATTTAACAAGCTTTTTTTAAACAAAAGTTAAAGTAAAAAGAGCCATTGCCAGAAAAGGAAATTTAGAAGCTTTCACAAAACCCACACAGCACAGAGTAAACACTTTCTCCCAAAAACTTCATCAGACAGTGGCAGAGCACTAAAAATTCTATATCATGAACAATTTACAAAGTAACATGACTTAAATTAATGAACATAAATGTACTTTTAAAATGAATGCATTTAATGTAGGAAAAAGTAATGTCTCACGTTTCAGTACAGACCTAAAATTCAAATTCTTATTTAAATGTGTGTGTGTGGGGGGGGGGGGGGTGCAGGAAAGTTCAATAGTAATTGCAATACTTATTCCTTGTAGTATTGAACATTTATTTTCCAAGCCCACTGTCCAGTGGTCAGTCTCCACAAAATACAATTCATAAACAGAGATATTTTGGAATCTGCATGTACCTGGCGTTGTCTTAGCAATGCATTAGCTGTGTTTTTTTCTCACCATATGTAAGTATGGCCATGAATTAATTTAGCTTGTTTCCCAGCAATCCTGCTAATGTAAAATGCAGAACAAACTGTACATCCAAGCTGCATGTGGTTTTGAGCTACACTTAAAGCAGTCAGAGATTGCACTCATTTCATTATTAGTGTGATAACAAGATGAAACATTTTAAATGAAATTGGCTACAAACATTACAACAAAAAATTCCATGGAACCTCATTGTAGCAGTTTCAGTTAAGTATTCTCAAATATACTTTCTAAATTGCTGCTGCTGTTGACAGAAAAGGAGTTTTCACCCTTTATCTTCTTGACCTTGGAGTTACCAATAAGAATATGCCAGGTGCTAATAACAGTATAACTTATTTCAGGAGTGTCCAATGTATATGTATGAAAATCATTGGCAATGATCTCTCGACATTCCCTTAATCATTGCCCTCCATGCCTCTAGCATTAACCAGACACAAATCTGTCAGCATTCCCTGCACTGTAAACTTGTTTAGCAAATTAACAGTGCAACCCCTACATGAAAACATTCTGTGATTTCCATGGGAGCATGGAGTCATGGAAGTCAGTTATCAAGCAGGATAAGAGATGTTGTGGAACAGATTTAAAGCCCTGAACCAAGGGTATAAGATGAGTTTTATCTGCGTAGATAAGTATTTAATTGTAGAATTTTCATCACTTCTGTTTCGTATCATATTACTTCAATGCTTCCTATATGATCATACTAGACAGGAGGCCCAAATTTACATGTAGCCTGGAAGAACATCTTCATCATAACAGGAGAGTTCCATAAACTCTAGCAATGTTTGTCAGCAGCTTTATACTGCAATTGTTAAAGTATTAATTCAGATACATACTCCAAAGTAAGACATATGTGTAGCTTAGTATATCTTATGTATCTGTAACATTTCAAAACTAATGCCTGCAATGTTATGAAAAATTGCAACCTTTTTATTTGGAAGGCAAACAGTTGTGTGGTTAGTTATCAACCTTTTATTCACACTTCAGTTGCTGCTTTGCCCCAAAACATTATTTTCATTTAAATCAAGGAATAGTGTTTTCACCCTCATATATCTTGTAGCTATTGTACATATACCATTCTCCTTAGTCCCCATATCTGTGTAAAAGCAGAAGCCAGTGTGACTTCCATCACTGAATCACATATCTGCAATTCATTCCCGTATGTGCTTCTATCGTTCTCTCAGTCAGATTCTTCTTGTATTTCTGTAAGGAGCTACCTGGTGTGTATGAATTCAGTTTGCAATTTTGGATGCTCAAACACACACACACACACACACACACACACACACACACACACACACACACACACACACACACACATACACACCCTCTCTCACACCAGCAGACTTTTCATATTATCCAGTAGACCTTGAGGCCAGTTTTGCACTGATCAGAGAAAATTTGAAATAACTTGGCAGTCCATGAGAATGTTCAGCAAGCAAAGTAAGGCTCACAATGCCATTGACCACTGCCCAAGTAAAGCCTGGAGATCCTCTGGACTTCAGGGAAGAACCAGATGTTGTGTGTGTTCAACTGATTTTGTGTGTGCGTGTGACTGCATCTGTGTGAGTGTGTGTGTATGCACATGTGTGTGTGTGTGTGTGTGTGTGTGTGTGTGTGTGTGTGTGTGTGTGTGTGTGTGTGTGTGTGTGCGCACATGTGTGGAGTGCATGGAGGTTTGGTGTGTAATAAACAAAGAACCTTGTACTAAAGGCTTAGGGAATGACTTTCATCCTGAAACAAATTCCTAATCTGTGTTAAAAACTTTAGTTAATAGTTAAAACAGACTCCACATATTCTTTTTCTACAATTCCTTGTATTTGTTAGGGTCAGTTATTGTTTCCCGATTATTTCTACTGGAAGTGGTAACCCCATAAGCCATCTCATGGAAGACCTTTCTACTAGATTAGCAAGTTTCTAGGAAAGGAGTTGTCCTCTTTGGCCATTGTTTAACTGCAGATTTGTAGTAGGTTGTTTGATTTATTATTGGATTGCAGGGCTTTTTGTTATAGCTTGTCTGTAGTATAGCTCATTTTAGAATTAGATGACTTATGAGTATTTTACAGTGTAGTATTTTAGTGATGTCAATGTTTTATTTATTTTTGGGAGGAGGGGGTTGAGTTACTTTGCCTAAATTTGATTTTCCAGAAATGTTAGTTTTACTTTTCTGTTTATCTTATTTGATGGGTTATTATTTTACGCTGAACGCCAATGATTCAGGAAGTCAATTTAGGGAATGCTATTGGCAAATTATGACTGATGCAACTACATACCCAGGAATAAATGAGTATATATCAGTCAAACCTATACTAGAATTATGAGTATTGTGTGCATTTATTTATTTTCAAGCACAGTATATTTCCAAGTATTTTTTAATATCAGCAAAATTATGAACATAAATACTGTGTTTTAATGTGTTTTAATATATTTATTTATTTATTTATTTATTTATATAGGTATTATTTCAATTAAATATTTTTAAATGGAAGGTTTTTAATGTATTCATATCAAGCAATACAATGTTTAATGGGGTTGAGAGAGCAATTTTTTCATGATGCTATATAGTATTTAAAGTATGCATGCATTATTTAGCTTAAATCAATTTTGCACATAGTATGACATACATTGGTATGGTAGTATATAATATACTTGATACGTATTTTAGGAGCACACATTATATGAATATTTTATTTTATTTATGTAAAATATGTAAAGT
Organism: Protopterus annectens; assembly: GCF_019279795.1. Classification (NCBI taxonomy): domain Eukaryota; kingdom Metazoa; phylum Chordata; order Ceratodontiformes; family Protopteridae; genus Protopterus; species Protopterus annectens. The sequence goes on along the minus strand of NC_056728.1, from coordinate 793,937,758 downwards.
CATATATTTGTATTTGTATATATTTTTGCAGGTTTCTGACTTTTGCACAGTAATGGGGATATAGCTTTAACTAATTTTGGCGCCAATTTAGCTATTTAAGCTGTGAATGTATTGGAAAGTATTGTTCTGAGGAAGCACACGATTAGTGTGTGAAAGTGCTTAACCTGGATTGTTACGTGGAATAAAATTTGATAAAATTTGATTTTGTCTGGTCGAGAAGTCCGTGATTGTAGATTTGTACATTTTTGCACTCATATTTGAGACGCTTTGGCAGTTCCAATTACTGGCGGTGTTTGCTGGTTGACTTCCTGAATCATTGGCGTTCAGCGTATTTACACGCCACTTTCAATTTCTTTAGTAGTTTACGCTGTTTTCCTATGGGTTATTATTTTAGGATTTACTTCCCAGCAACTGCATACTTTTGCTTATGATCATCACAGAATGTAGACTGGTACCTGTGATTGCCTTACAAAATTATTTTTGCAGTTCTAATAATTTTCTCACTAGTTTTGAAGACAGAATTAAAATGTTGCTGCTCATATACATTGGAATATGGTCTACAGACTAAAAAATTGGAACTCAAGGTAATTGTTTTCCAGTGCTCTGAAATAAGATGCCCTGTAAACATACAAAGGAATATCTAGGCATAAGGCTTGCTGCTGTTTCACTCTGTGATCCATTACTTAACCTTCAGGAGATATACAGGGAAGCGAATAACTGTTGTGAGACATTGCTATGTATCATTCGTAATGAATCCCTCAACTCTGTGGCACAGATAGATAAAGTCCTGATATTGACCCAGGTGACTCAGGGTGAATGGATAGGAGTGTATTTTACCTGTTACCTTGGGTGATGGGGTTCTGGTTGGCTAATTGCTCATGTGAAAGGAGAGGCTTGCTTATTCACAATGACTGTAAGAATTGGGGAGCATGGACATGGTGATTTCAAGCCATTAATGATAGCTTTCAATGGGCATGTGTGTATAGGACACTGCACATGACACTGAGAATGCATAGGACATCTGTGCTTTGACACAAGCATTCAAATCAGCCACCATGGATGCAGGGTTAGGACCACAAAAGAGAGATGCAAGCTTGCATGACAACTCCATGACTGGATCTCACCAAAGGGATGAAGGACATTTCATAACACTAGGATTTGATGAGGATCAAGTAGCTGAAAGAAAAGGAAATAAGCATGATGAAGGCTGTTAAAAGTGCATGATTGTGTTTTACTGTAATATTTGCTATGGGGATAAATACATGATTCTTTATGGCTATGTACCACTAGTAGTCTGATATAGTCATTTTGGTGGTAAGTTTTAACATTTCAACCACAACAATTATGTATAGCTTGCATTTTTTCAAACAGGCAAACTGTATGAATACAGTTGTGGTACAACTGGTGGTTGCAAGCATATAACAAATAAAAGTTGGCTCACAGTATGGGTTTGAGCAAAATCTTCTTTCCAATCTGTTGTTTCTTTGTGAGACATCTAAGAAGTTAACCACATCATGAGAAGCATGGTGTGTAAATGACAAAAAGAGAGAAGCAGATCGAATGTATTTTAAAACTTCATTTAACTTGTCCATTGTGCTGAATCCAATGATATGGTTGCTTACTGTTTTGTCTGACAATTTTGGAATAGACTTAATAAGAGCTATAGAAAACAATGAAAGACAACTTTTATTAACAAGATCAGCACATGTTTTCAATAATGGCTTACTTTTTTTCTACTAACACAGAAAGATACAATTATCTTTTTTCTAATGTTGACTACAAGTGTTAGCAGATTAAAAAAGAAAGAATGGCAAAAAAAAAAAAAAAATATATATATATATATATATATATAGAGAGAGAGAGAGAGAGAGAGGAAGGAGTATGAAACTAAGCAGGGTTATCCCCTTCCTTTCTAAAGTAGAACTAAGACCAACAATAAGAACAATGGCATTTTTGCTTCAAACATAACAAATCCCACTGGTAAACATTAACCATTTCCAAATGACAACATTGAGTATTCTGACCCCCAGATTGTCTCTTTAGACCTACCACCAGTAAGGCAGTCAGATTAACCTGCACACCATCAGAAGCAAACAATAGGAGAGATGGGGGCAACATCAGTTCAATTGGGAGAGAAGGAGACAGACAACACAATAGGGCAAGGCAGAAGCAGACAGAGGAGGAGGTAAATCCTACTGTTATTGCATCTGCTGTTAATACTGAGATTTCACATGATGGCATTTTGCATAGATATGGCAAACATAATATTTTAACTATAGCAATTTTGTCACAGAGAAAAACATTTTCAATTATTTAAGAAACAATTTCAGTTTGTGCCCTCCTCAGCCATTACTCCAGCAGATTCATTCACTGACTTTTAAACTATACATAAGAAAAATGAACCTAGAAAATATATTTAAGGATCATTGGTGGCTGATGATTTCAAATCAAAGGACAGGCTACAGTTGAATGGGCATGGTGAGCTAGAAAGTGGTGTGGCCAACTAGAAAGGGATGAAGCTATGTTACAGAAATACTCATTAACTTGCTAATTATTTTACATTCATCTTAATATGCAGAAAAAAATTATTACAGCTTTACAAAGATATAATTACAACAGGAAACAGCAGGGCAATTTGTTTAATTCACACCCACCCTCAATTCCTAGTATCTGATTTGATCTTGCGAGGTTAAAAACAAAAACAACAAAAAAAGACAATACTGTCATTAAGGTAAGTATTATTTTTTCACATAAACAACACTCAAAAGCACATTAATCTTGCAAAGCAAGCTAGAACTGCAGTCATTCCATTTGCACATAAGCATTGCCCCATCCCAGCTGCCTACCCTGAGAATCTGCTTTGAGCCTACAAGGTTTAAAATAATGAAAATAAAAGACCATGATTGCATTACTGTATTTCTTTCACATCACATAGCCAAGAAGTTGCATGTGATCTTATTTCAGTTCACCCATACACAATTTAGTCGTGCAAAAGTAAGAGTTTGTTTCAACAACAAAACATTGATAAGCCATACTAATTTATGTTGACTAACCCAGCAAAAAATACTAGGTTAAAAAAAAAAAAGATGTCATCCACAAATGGCTCTCTAGAACACACTGCATACCTAGTATCTCTTTGACTGCTGCCAGGATATTATATTAAAAAAAAAAGAAATTCTATCAACAGCCCCCAAAAGACATTGATCACTAGTATCTGGTTGACCCTCCCAGAGTATTATGTTAAAGAAAGGAAATCATAAACGGTCCCCAAAACACAATGCCGCCAGTGTTAAAAACTCTGTGCGCATACTGTTTTATGCTGTACGTCTACAGTGATTACAGATATTTGGATTTAATTTACAACTTTTATTTCACATTTTATAGCATAAACACTGATAGACATTTGCTAAACAAAGCAATACAGTCTTACAGTGAAAACAGACTTAGCATTAAAACTTCTCTGCCTTTCAAACTCATTTATTGAAACAGCACTGAAACCCACATTCAAAGAAAATGCATTTGGCCAGTGGTGGGTTAAGTTTACCTGTGGGCTGTTTTCAAATCATAGGCCCCTTGTACACATTTAGGAACATGCAAAAGTTCTTTGATTCACCTTCTCGATTTATTCAATTATAAAATATATTAATTAAATTATATCCCTTGTATAATACAGCAGCACTTTTTAGACCACATTGTTAGACCACAAAGCCAACAACTCAGCTGGAGATTCATTGTTTTCTAACTCTGCTGGAAAAAAAATGGAATTTCCTTCCAGCTGAACTAACCACTAACAGCTCCTTACCCCAATTCAAAACATCCCTAAAAATGTACATGAACAGTGACTGGCTCTGCCCATATCTAAACCCTAACTAACCCAATCACAAATCAGAATAAGCAAAATAAACTCAGCCATGACCAGTTCTGTACCCTGACTAACCTATTTAATACCAGGACAAAGGTAACCCAAACTTAGCTCACAGAGGTATATACCTTAATATCTTCTCACCCCACCCTCACAACACACAATTCCCTCAACCATTAGATCTCTTTTATCCCTCCATCAGGAAGAGAACTTACTTTTCTGCCCTCACTAAATTACTTCCTTCTTACCTACCACCATTTTATTAATTATCATCCTTACCTTTATCTGAAAACCATTCTCTTTATTAAGCACTGCTCAGACATGTAATTATTTCTGTATACCTAATCCATCTACCAACAATGACAGCTTTTGTCTAAATAATTATTTCTAACTACATGCAACCTTGATTATTACTTGTCACTGATGTTGTTAAATGTTTGCAAACTTTTCTGTAACCACAATTTTGACTATAACCTGTCAATGATGTTGTTAAATGTTCATAGACTTCTCTGTAACCACAATTTGTAGTGTAAATTAATTTCAATGTGGAGCTTTTCTCCCCGGGACTCTGCTGAAAATGGATATGTATCCAGTCTGACTTTCCCAGTTAACAAATGTAAAATAAAATAAAATAAATAAAATTTTAAATTTATAGTTTTGAACATTTTTCCAGTAAACAATGAAACAAAACTTATGAACCACTAATAACAAAGCTGCCCAATTCAGAATATTTCAACCATAAAAGGTCACTCAAACGTCTGTCATTACAATCCACCATTATCAGTCAATAGGCACAATTTGTGCAGAAGTAAAAGGCATCCGAATAATTCCATGTTAAAGAAATCTGAATCTAATGAAAAGATTGCTGCTAGAAAACAACTTTATATTTCAATGTTTTCATCTACAAATTCAGTGCCTGCTTCCCCTGAAGAATAAATGTAAGTTGGTATGTTGAAATAGGGAATGGATGGCAAACTGAAGAACAGATTCATGGTTAATAGTTATAGGAGTTTTGTTCCTACTTTGTTCCACCAAGAATCTTAAATTATAGGTAATGGGTTTCTATCATTCCCAGCATATGCCTTGAGTTCATGGACCAAAGCTCTTTTCCCAACTTTGAATTATTTCTGTGTAATCATCTGCCTTTTTTACTTCAGATATTTGAAGCCAAAACTTCATTTTGGAGATCTTATAAATACTATCTATATGTTAGAGCTTATTTTTATAATTCTAGGATACCTTAACACTGATTATCATACATTGATTTATTTATATTGTTTATTTTTCTATCTCTTACATTGTAAAGGTCTTTTCATCATACTGTTTAATATATTTTATTCTTTGGTGTGTAAACATCCAAATAAATACAAGCTGATGGTCTCATGTTCAATAATATAACTCCTTAACTTATCATACTAAAAATCCAAAAGTAACATAAAAATAAATAATATACAGGAATTATTGCCATCTTTTGGTCTTATTACAAGTCATGTTCCTTTTCTTTTGATTTTGTTGTTTGAGAAACTATCCTATTCTAAGATGTATGGGAGGTTTTAGCTTATCTCATTTCTTTTAATAGGTTCAAAGTTCTAGGCAAGCTATCCTTGTAGGCCAATTAAAGCATAGCCAATTTCCCTTCCAGAGATGAAAACCAAACCCCGTCCTTGTTTCTAAGAGATAAACATCCTAACCATCACACCAACCCTGAAGGGTTTTCATGTTAATCTTCATTAATCTCCCCATACAGGGTTTCTTGTGTGCACTGTATACCATGGGTTCCCAAAGTGTGCGCCACGGCACCCTGTGGAGCCACAGCTTCCTCACAGGGGTACCACAAACTAATAGCTGTAAAATAAACAGCAAACTAATAAGCTTCGTTACTAAGCTTATTAGTTCGCGGTTTATTTTGCAGCTGCTGGCCACACTTGCCGACATGTAGGCTGAAAAGGGTCTTCACACCAGCTCTTCTACCTGGTTAAGAGAACTTAAGAACAATATTTAAAATCTCATCCCTGATTTTGAGCTTTTGTCCCACCATTCATTTCAACTTTGTCCAGATCTTGTGTACTAAGAGGTCGAGAGGTACAACTTACTCACAGGAGAGATTTATCTTAGTTATCACTATGTTTTGCGGATCTTTTACTCCCGATCTCAAGTGAGTGAAACTGGTCATGACACACACACACACACACACACACACACACACACACTCTCTCAAAAGAAGGCTAACCATAATGTACACTTTGGAACTATCACAGGTGCACCATCACACTCACCAAGATTTCAAAAAGAAGATGCATAGTCCGAGCAACTTTCATACTTTGCAGAATGAGGGAGGAGATGGAAGGTGCTAACACAACTTTACTACGGACCTTTTTCTGCACCTTGAAATGTAACAAAATTGCCCATTTCACTCGGTCGGTTTGCTATTGCAAACAAGTGAAATATGTTTTTATGTGTTTGGGGTGTGTTTTAAATTTTTTTTTCCTGAAAGCCTGAATTCCTGTAATTGCTGGGTTGACTCTGTGCGCAACCTTCCACCTTCTGCTAGCAATGGATAATTGCTTGAGGTATTCAGCGAAGTTGGGCCAGTGATGCAATGCTTTGTGGTTCGAGATAAAGGTAATGGCTTCGGCAGTATTTTCCTTTCAGCGTTGTTTCCCAATTCACTACATTACAGATTCATTCACAAAATGAATGACCAAACTGACAGCTGTGCATGTTTGTTTGGTTGTAAAATCGGTTCTGGAATTATGATGTTTATTATCTTTTTGCCTAGTTGCTCACTGGCTTATTTAAAAAGATGCATGTTTATGAAGGAAGATTTCTGAGGTAAAATGGAATAGCATTTGATTGACTTTTGCATTTCTTTCTTTTTGTTTGTCATTTGGGAAACCTGTTTTACAGGATCCCATTGCAGTAGCTCAGAATACATTTCTGCTTTCAATGATCTCCTCAGATTCTTTAGTAGCAGGCTCTAACCACTCTGGTGGTACATCATGTTTGAGCTGCTTGCTAGAGTTGTTGGAACATTTCAGTTGGTGTGATGCATAGCATTTTCCTATAATGTGCTTCATTCATCATAGATTTAGGTTTATGCACTGCTCATTGATTATGTTCATAGGTTCATAGTTTCATGGGTTGGTACTTGGCTATCAGCCCTAGGGCCTATACAAGCCTTGCCATAACAATTCCCTGGCTATTTCTTCCCTGGACCCCTGTCTAGCAAGGTGACTGATGTGTTCCCAGGGGTGAATTTCCTTTCACCCATCCAATCATCAAGGTTCCTTTTGAAGAGGGCCAAAGAGGCACTCTGCTTGACATGTATGGGCAGTCTTTCCAGAGTCTAGGGAGTCTTTTGGTCAGGAACCGATCCCTCCAGCATGTTTTGTTTATTGTGATGACAATGTTTAGATCCCTGGAGCATGTGCCTCTGAGGGATTGGGATTTCTTTAAGTGTGGCATGTCCATCAGCTCTGGGTTTGATATGGCCTTGTATGTTAAGCAGAGATTGCCTCTGAGTAGAAGATATGTGACAGAGTATAGCTGGAGTTTTTTAAGGCGGTCAGCATAGGGCATCTGCTTTAGGCCTGTGATTCTTTTAGTGAGGTATTTCTGCAGCATTCCCAGTTGTTGCAGATGTCTTGAGAGATACATACAAAATGGGGCGTTGTATTCTATAATGGGTCTAATGAGGGATGAGTACAGTGGGACAATGACCTCCTTTTTTCTGCATGAAAAGCCCTTAGTGATGAGGTGTGCTACATAGAAGGATTTCCTGACTGTTGTGACGATGTGGTTATCAAAGATGAGACCACTGTCCACCTGTGTCCCTAAGTGTCTTATCACACGTTCGGTGTTTAGTGTACTGCCACCTATGTGGTAATTCATGGGTACATGTTTATTCCCAAAGGGGATAACTATACATTTCTTGGCATTGATCTTGAGCCCATGACTCTGGCACCAAGCATCTGTTTCTGTAAGGCCCTTTTGTAGAGTATCCACATAATTTGAGGACTCAATAATGGCTCCCAGTTTGCAGTCATCTGTGAACTTTGTTATCCAGAGTCCCTTAGTGTTGGCCTGTACTTCAGAGAAGTAGATGCTAAACAAGAGTGGACCCAGGACTGAACCCTGAGGTACTCCACTTATCACTTGTCTGGAGCTGGTTTTGGCGTCGCCTACTTTTACAGTGTGGATTCTGCCAGTAAGCCAGTTGGCAACCCATCGAGTGATGTAGGGATTAATGCCCAGCTTAGAAAGTCTATCTATGATTCCAGAGTGGGAGATGGTGTGAAAGGCCTTCACGAGGTCCAGATAGGCTGTGTAGACTGCCTTACCCTCATCCACAGCTCTGGAGACTGATTCGAAGAAGTCAGTCAGGTTCAGGAGACAAGATCGGCTCTTCATGACCCCAAACTGAGTGGGGTTCCAGTGTCTGAAGGTTACCAATGTCTTTGTTTATATGTTCCATGATAATACGTTCCATGGTCTTGCAGATCAGGCTCATCAGACTGATGAGGCATAGTTCCTGGGATCCAAGGTGGATCCACCCTTGTAGAGTGGGATAACTGTAGCTGTGCGCCACTCAGTGGACATGAAGCCTGAGGTGAGGCTATGATTAAACATGACACTTAGGTAAGGTGCCAGTTCATTTTGTAGTTCATGTAGTACACAGCTTGGGATGTCATCTGGTCCCATCGATGCTGTACTCATAGCTTTGGAGAGTGCGTTTTTTACCTGTGTGGCTGTTATTACCAGAATTTGGCAATCTTTCGGTATTGAGATGGGCTGTTTAGGGGTGAGAGGGGGATGAAGTTGGCACTGAATTGATCTGCCAGGATATTGGCAATATCCTTAGGATCAGTATATTTAATGCCATTCTATTCTAGCTCAGAGCAGATCTAAGCATTGCCATTTAGATTCTTGACATAGTTATAGAATGCCTTGTGGTTGTCATTGGAATCTTTGGCAATTTTATTTTCGTAACTAGCTTTGGAGGATTTTATGAGGGATCTCAGCTTCTTACTGAGGCTGGTAAGGGAGGTATTTGCATCCTTGGATTTTCCACTTTTCTGCAACCATTTCTTCCTCCTGTTGTAAAATTTACTTATGGAGGGAACCAACATATTGGCTTCCTTTTTATGGATGAGAGCATCTTGGTTCTATTTGGGATGGCACGATTCACGCATGAGTGGATGTGCTCATACAGTGCCTAAGTGTAGGATTCAGCTGTCGAACTTTCAGTTCCCATCTGCATGGGTGTCATGAAGTTTGTCACTTCTGACTTGAATAGCATGAACTTGGCTTTGGAGAAGTTTTTATGGAGGTTTCCTTACTAGGGGATGGGATGTGGATGTTAAGGTTGATTAGCTCATGGTCAGTCCTGACCAACGAAGTTGGTGACTATAGGTGTGGAGCATCAATTTCCCATGTTGGTAATGACCAGGTCTAGGATATTGGAACCCCTGGTGGGACTATGGATTAGTTGATCCAGAGTGTTGAAATTTATGAATTCTAAGAACCGTTGGGCAAAGGTGTTGGTACATGAGTGGTTTTCCCAGTTAATGGCAGGGTAGTTGAAATCACCCAGTATTAAGATGTTTGGTTGTATCTTAATATTTTCCAGTATGTTTAGAAAGGTGTAGTGAGAATCTTGGGGCATGGTGGGAGATCTGTAGCAAGCTACAATTTGGATTGCAGTCTTACCTAATGTTAGTTGCACCTGGAGAATTTCAGATGCATTGTGTAGGGCAATTAGCCTGGTGGTGTGAATATCCTTGGTGAATATGGACACTCCTTCACCTTTAGTGTTTCGGTCCTGGTTTGGTGGCTGAAAAGTGTAGTAAGAGTTATAGCCTGGTATTGCAGGGGTGTTCTCTGGAGCCTTAAAGCAGGTCTCAGTTACTGCACAGATATTGATGTTCTTCATTTTTAGGAGTGCCTTGAGAGAGTGCATTTTGAGGTTTAGACTTCTAGCATTGAGTAGCATTACCTTCAGAATTTGCATGCTTGTACCTGTTACGGTGGTGGTTTTGTCCTTTGAACTTTGCCTAAAAAAGGCACTGTAGGGGTGGCAAGAGCCTTAGCCAGTAACCTAAATCCCAGGGGCGACAGGTGCAGACCATCTCTGGCAAAGTATCGTGGTCTGTTGGTCATCTCAGACACGGAGATACTGATGTTGTTTGTATGACACCCTGTTATTTGTGTAAGTAAAGTTACATAAACTTTTAATGTTAAGTCATACCTCACAACTTTCCAGACATTTGCCTCATATTTATTGACAGTTCCTCAAACAGTTTAGTTTCTAACAAATCATTGAGAGTAGAAGTCACTAAACGAAGACAGACTTTTGAGTTTCAGACTTCATATCTTTCAGAAAGTGTAAGATAACACTAGATCTGTTATTCTAGCAACTTTCTAAGTTTATAGGAACAATATATACACATTTTTCCTATTTTGGGGTCACTATCCATCCTCCCATTATGTTTGGCTTTGTCCAGATGTTTTGCTTTAAGTAAGGAGTTGAGAGATATGAGTTAAGTACATAAGTGTTCTGATGCCTTCCCGTATGCTTATTCATTAGTTCCTAACTTTTCCTATGTCAGAGTCCATTTATTCATTTGTTCTCTATTGCACCCAGTGGCACTGTCCATGATTAAACTAAAATAAGTAAGAGAGTGGGGTCCCCCATTACCTGCTGTGATTGCTCCAATATGTCAGTAAAGGTAATACAGGAATTGGTAATGAGTAATACATAAGTAATGTTCTTTATGAAAATATTAATTTATTGACATTTGTTTACCGGGAAAGTCTTGACTGGGCACAGATGCCCTTTTTCAACAGAGGCCTAGAACACCTCTTTTCACAGGATTTAAATGAGATTCACAAATTACTGAAAATAAAGTTAACTTTTTTTCCAAAGTAGCAGGAAACAATAAATTATTCTCCAAGTACGTGTGTTATTTATTTTTAACAAACTGACCCTTTTAATTAAAAAAAAAAATATTAGCTATTTCGCAAAGTATACGTATTAGAGTTTGTCTGGGGGGTGCCTTGAGAAAACCTGGATTCAACAAGGGAGCCGAGAATCAAAAATGTTTGGGAACCACAGCTGTATACTGTTTCTCTTGGAAAATGCCAGCCTTATATATGTTCTAGTATAGATGGGACCCTCCCTAACTGCTTATACCACAGAAAATGGTGTATAGCAAATGCTTGTGCAGATACATAACACGTTCACTCTGCTATAAATGCCTTTCACTTTGCAGTCACATTCCCTAAGTTTTCTTATTGCCTTCTCACATTGAATTTTCCTATCTGAAACAAATACCAAAAGTTCTTTGCACTTTTTGAATGTACATCACCTTCCACAAATCCATCTTTCTTCTTAAGTTTTCTTTCCTGTGTGCATTTCTTTAAAAACTCTCCCTAATAAAGTACAAAGGCGAACAAGTTATTTCAGCAATGTCGTAGCAACTAAAGTGAAAGTACTGTGCGACTACTGATTGTTTCTTGCGCTTTTTTTCAGAAAGAGAGTGAGAACCAATCAGTAGCCATCCAGCCATCCACATCACGTATGTGACTGTGGATGTGACAGTGCAATTCCCTTCCACATTACTGTGCAGTTAAACCGCATAGACTTCTGGGCATCACACTGATGCCTTCTCCCCTTAATCTGGACTGCTTTTACAGCAGTCTGGATTTACAGAAACTAATTAAAAAAAAATACCTGAAACTTGATGAGCATGAGCAATTCGAATTCCAGGACTTTGTGGGTCAGTAGGACTCACGCTAAGCAAAGTTTTGCAGCCAGACAGTAAATTAGTATTTAAAAATAAAATTAATTTATAAACATTTTACTTTTTAAACTTTCTTTTCTTCACACACAGCTGGGGGGGGCTGCAGTCTTGCAGTCCCATGGCATAAGCCACCACTGTTAAGGATGCATCCAGAGTAACAGACATTTCTGAATTGAGAAAAGAGAATCTATTTAACCCCAGCACCACCACAGAGCTTTGCAAATGTGCAACAAATTATGTGACAGAGAGATCATGGATTTCCTAAAATGAAAATGATATGGGTATAAAAACCTGACACTGCATGAAATTGACTTATTATACCACTTAGTCAACAATGACTCCATTAGACTTATATAGCCAACAAAGGTGGAAAGCTGATTATAGTGGACAACCAAGATTATTCACCTTATTTGTATAACATTCTGCTTGACTCTGACAAATCATGAAAGTTTCCAGGAATGAGATTAACACACTGCATACCAAAAAACTGACCTTTTTCAACTGGACCTTCTTTCACAAAACATTATCATTAATGAACTAACAAGGATTTTTACATGTTGACAAACCTGCTATTTTGGTATACCAGGAAAAGTCTATTCAGACCCTCTCCTGACGCATACTGTGGCAACTGAGAGTTCAAAAACATATCCCCTAACTATATTTATTGACAGAAAGTAGAAACTCTTCATCACAAAACATACTTATTTGTTAAGAGATTAATGTGACTTCTTAAGAGGAATCTAACAAAAATTGTATAGGGAGGACGCGATTCTCATCACTACAAATGTTGACTTATTTTTGGCCATACCACGCCATGAATGTCTGGAGTTATTTGAAGCGGCATTGACACATTGCGGCTTCCTATCCAAAATCAAGCTAATACATGATTCATGACTACCTGTTCATCAAAGGAGAATTCTACAAACAAATCTGGGTGGTAGCAAAGCAGATAGCACTCTGTGCTAACATGCTTTTGTGGACTTGGGAGAAAGACCATATTTTTAACTCATCATTTGTTGATTGTTGGCAAAGTTATTCCAGGTTCCTAGATGATATATACAGATTGTGGCATTACATCACTGACAAGTCGAATACATTTTTAAAATACATCCAATCTACTTCTTCCTTTGTGTCTTTCACATACCATATTTCTCATGATGAAGTTAACTTCTTAGATGTCAAACAAAGAAAAAACAGGTTGGAAAGAAAACTTTGTTCAAACCTGCACCATAAGCCATTTTTTCCATTTTGTATCTTCATTATGACAGTAACCACCTACATTTCCAAACAAGAAGTTTGGTGAAAGGCCAGTATGTCAGACTGGCACGTGTGACTTCCGATTATGATACATTTATCAAAAAAGCAATAATCTATATGGTATGGTTTTAGACAGTGGTTAACCAACAAACATTTTAGAAATCATCCAAGATGATAAAAAGCTTGTTTCAGCTGTATATTGTACTTATTTTGCTGCCTACACTTTAAAAAAGTCGTTTTTGTGTTTAAATTACCTGTTTAACTGTTGTAGGCTACACACTCAAGTGTGATAGCCATTTCTGTGCATTTAAAGTGTTTTTTGATTGTATCTTCTTTATTTTCTGAAAAAAACAAACAAAAAAAAAAAAAAAAAATATACTTGTTTTCCTGCCATTCTAAGCTAGTAAAGTCCAGTTTTCAGGTCAGTGCTGAATTCAGGGCAGTGTTACAAATTTCTGTGTTTGCCCATACCTTACGTGGATAGAAGGAAGTTTCTCTGTTCACTGTGAGAGAGGGAGCTTTGAACAGCCTATCTGTCCCTGGAGGAGTGGTTTCAGCCCAAAAATTAGTAGCTTATTGACCATTTTGGGCTAATTTCTATCTCTTTCATTTTCTTGCTATAAAACCTGCATTAGCATGGTTTTGAGCACCTGGTAGCGCCAGTTAGATCAGGTATAACAATTCCTGTCTCCACAAAGTCTACTCTTCAATTTTTCTCTTGGAACTAGACAAACTTTCAACTTAAGCACACAAACCATTCATTTCTCAGCCCGGCATTTGCTCAAAACCCATAGCAAGCACTAATAAACCTTAGTACTAGACCCCCCCCTCTACTGTAGAGAAGGACAAGCTTCTCTATTTGACCTTACCAACCAATCAGTAAAACAGCTCACTGTACCTATCCAGGCATGTTCAAAGGGCAGTTTCATGTGTACTCTCTGATCCATCTGGTGAATCTGGGCATTATGAGGAAATGTTACAACTGCCTCATGTGCACAGACAACCCTCTCCTCCTACCACCAAACACTAATACATGCGAGAGATGCAATTATACAGCCAAACTGGAGGCTAAGCTCTCTCAACCCAAGACTGGACCAGGCAGTCAAGAGGAGAGGGGAATTACTTGCATCACACCACCAGTCTCACATAGACCTATGAAAACTGCACCGGCAAAAAACACATAAATACACAAAAACATACCCGGAGGCCCTAAATAAAAATCTGCAAAAGCAACAGAGACCTCCAAAGCAGACATTCAAGCAACCTCCACCCCCCCAACACAAACCATGAAACACATACTTCACAAAGCCAGTGTGTCACGCAATCACAGCCTTTAAGGCAAAATAACATACCCAACACACTAGTAATAGGTTGCTCTATAGTCAGGCACACTGAGGTCCCACTCACTATGCTGAACAAAGAGAAGGTTACTGTTAGCTGCCTGTCAGGTGCCAGGATCTGCCACATAACACAAGCACTCAGGTCACTCCAGAACAAGTACAAATACAACTCTGTCATTGTCCATGTTGGTGTAAATGACCAGAGTCATACCTCCCTGGACTACATGAAAAAAGACATGGAAGATCTCTCTGATCATGCAGCCCAGGCCGGTATGACCCTGACCCTGAGTAGCATCCTGCCCTCACCAAGAATGATACCACGGTATAAAGCAAAAATGACCAATTTCAACAATTGGCTAAGCTTCTGGTGTCATTCAAAGGGGATCCAATGTCCATCAGCCTGGGATGACATGCTCAACAAGCCATGCTGCTTTGCTAGAGACGGCTTGCACTTGTCACTCTTAGGCTTTCAAATACTGGCCAAGGCTCTTGTCACCTCATAGTGCCTTTTCTAGGCAAGGCTCAAAAGACAACCCTACCACCGTAAATAGCACAATTAACAAAAAACTGAGGGTAATGCTACTCAATGCCAGAAGTCTAAACCTCAAAATGCATGCACTCGAGGCACTTCTCAGTATGGAGAAAATTGATATTTGTGCAGTAACAGAAACCTGGTTTAAGGCTCCAGAGAGCACCCCAGCACTACCAGGCTACAACTCATACCATACATTTTGGCCAAAAAACCCGAGCTGAAATACAAAAGGTGGGGCGTATCCATATTTGTCAAGAATACCCACACCTCCAGGTTAGTGGCACAGCTCGATGCTTCACAGATCATCCATGTCTAACTAACAACGGGCAGAACTGTAATTCAAATTGTAGCATGCTACAGATCACCCACCATGTCCTAGGACCCCCATTCCACATTTCTGTCACATAACACAAGCACTCAGGTCACTCCAGAACAAGTACAAATACAACTCTGTCATTGTCCATGTTGGTGTAAATGACCAGAGTCGTACCTCCCTGGACTACATGAAAAAAGACATGGAAGATCTCTCTGATCTGGAAACACTGGGAAACATAAAGGTCCTATCAAACACCCTAATATTGGGTGATTTCAATTACCCAAACATTAACTGGGAGAACTACTCAAGTACTAACTCTCTTGCCCAACATTTCCTAGAATTTATAATCTCAAATGCCTGGATCAACTGGTTAACACCCCCATCAGAGGTGACAACATATTGGACCTGGTCATCACCAACACGAGCGATCGATGCTCCACAATGGAGGCCAACCCTTCGCTGGTTAGATCTGACCATAAATGAATCACTCTGGATATCCACATTCCACCCCCGACCCCAGTCAAAGAAACCACCATGAAAAACTTTTCAAAAGCAAACTTTATGTTACTTATGACCAAGGTGGAAAGTTTCAAATCCCCCATGCTAAAGGATAATGCTGTCCAATCTGCAAAACCCTTTACTAATGCACTCAATGGACACCTACAACAATGCATGGATTGCGCTATCCCAAGCAAAACCAAGACTTACTCCTCCAAGAAAAGGAAACCAGTCTGGTGGACCCCTGCCATAAAAAAGCTATACAATAGAAGGAGGAAACTAGTACAGAAAAGAGTAAAATCCCAAAAAGGGAAGACATCCCTGATCAGTATCAGCAAGAAACTATGATCTCTCATAAAATCATCAAAGGCTAGCTTCGAGAGAAAAATTACTAAGGACTCCAAAGATAACCACAAGGCATTCTTTAGCTATGTCAAGAATCTAAGTGGCAATTCCCAAATCTGCTCAGAGTTAGTGCAGAATGGCACAAAATACACTGAACCAACTGATATCGCAACATCCTGGCAGACAGGTTCAGTGCAAACTTCACCCACTCTCACCCAAAAAAGGGCCCATAACCATACCAGAAGAATGTAGTGCCCCTGAAATCACAGACACTCAGGTTAAAACAGCCCTCTTCAAAGCCAAAAATATAGCATCAATGGGACCGAGCGGTGTCCCAGGCTGCATCCTACATGAGCTCAAAGATGAACTAACCCCTCAACTAAATACACTGTTCAAACTCAGCCTCTCCACAGGCTATGTGCCCATAGAGTGGCGCACAGCAACGGTTATTCTGCTCCACAAAGGTGAAGCCACAACAGACCCTGGGAACTATCACCCTATAAGCTTGACTAGCTTGATCTGCAAGGCTGTGGAGTGCATCATCATGGAGCTCATTAACAGAGATTTTAGGAACCTCCAAACACTGGACCCTACCCAGTTCAGCTTTGTTAAGGGCAGATCATGCCTCCTAGACCTGATGGACTTCTTTAAGACAGTTACCAAGGCTATAGATGAGGAAAAGGTGGTCCACACAGCCTACCTAAAATCGCAAAGGCCTTTCAATTCTGGTATTATAGACAAGCTCATCAGCCTGAACATAAACCCCTACATCACGAGATATGTTGCCAACTGACTCACAGACAGAACCCACATGGTAAGAGTTGCAGGAGCTAGGTCTGATTCTAAACCAGTTACAAGTGGTGTTCCCCAAGGCTCAGTCCTAGGACTCCCTCCTGTTTGGCATATACTTCTCAGAGGTACAGGCAAGCACAGGAGGACTATGGCTGACCACGTTCACAGACAACTGCAAACTAGGGGCTATAATTGACTCTCTGGCTGACACAGACATCCTCCAAAAGGGTCTCACTGAGACAGATACCTGGTGTCAAAACTATGGCCTCAAGCTAAATGCCAAAAAGTGCATAGTCATCCCCTTTGGAAAAAAAAAAAGTAGCCACAAATTAGCACATAGGTGGTAGCCGCCTAAATACGGAAGACGAAATAAGGGATCTGGGGACCCAAGTAGATAGTAATCTCTCCTTTGATAATCACATTGCCAAAGTGGTTAGAAAATCCTTCTATGTGGCCCACCTAATCACAAAAGAGTTTGCTTTCAGATCAAAAGAGGTCACTGTGCCCCTCTATGCATCACTCATCAGACCCATCATAGAGTACAACACTCCATTTGGGATGTACCTTACAAGACACCTGCAACAGCTGGAAAGACCACAGAAGTACCTCACCAAGAGGATCACTGGCCTCAAAGAGATGCCCTATGCAGCACGAGTGAAGAAACTCCAGCTTCACTCGGTTGCATACTGCCCTCTCAGAGGTGATCTCTGCCTGACATACAAGGCCGTGTCAAACCCAGAATTGATGGACATGCTCCACCTAAAGAAAACCATATCCCCTCGAGCCACATGCTCTAGGGATCTAAACCTCACCACAACAATAAATTGGATGTGCTGGAGGGATAGATTCCTGTTCCAGAGACTTCCCATGCTTTGGAACAAGATTCCAATCTACATTAGGCAGAGCTCCTCACTAACACTCCTCAAGAGAAACTGTTAGAAAAATGTGTATTTGAATATATGAGAAATGCTAGTTTAAAAGCAAAGTAGTATATAATGCATTTTATTCTATTAATCATATAACAGTACAGATTAACTCATGTGTAAATGTAAGTAGTTTTTGAAACTGCAGTGTGGCTTGAAGCAAAGCTGATCCTTGACCCTGGCAGAATGCTAGCTTAGCAAGTTTTAATGTTTATGCTTTTCACAAGTGATTATCTGCTGGGTCAGGAAATTAAATGTGTGAAATAATGAAATCTTCTGCTCTTTCCTGTTGGAATGATTTGGCCTTGTATATGTGTTACTGAGATAGCACGCAGCTGTGTGAGAAAGTGTAACAGAGAACAAAGACGTGTATTAAAAGACTGAAGCTGCTATTGTATTCGAACTGATATGAAACCTTGAAGTAGTAACTTTACAGAAAGACATTATGTCTGACCAGCTGGATAGCAAGGCCGTATTGTATCTAGAGGAAAAGTTTTTTTTAAATATACACCGTCAACCGTTTTATGAATAGAGGACTGTAAGCTAAAGTGATGTAGATGCCCTGTGACATATCACATCAGTAAGGTGGGCATAGCTTAAATGTTAAACCTATATAAAATTGTATGCTTCCTGTTTCATGTCAGAAAAAATGCTGTACTTGTACGTTTTTTGCCTCCTGGTGTACACTAGTAAACTTTTTAACCTGAACCTCCTGTGTATTGAAATTTTATTTTTTTTAACAGTTTGGTCCTTCGTAGATGGAATTCCCTTGGTAAGCTGCAGATCAGAGCATATCGGTGGTCGAATACTGCGCAGGAGAAGTTACCAAAATGGTTCTTCTTGAGTGAAAAGACCTCCGACTGAATTGTCGTGTAAAGAGGCTGGCCACTTTCTGATCTGGGGCCGAAAAGCAGAACTTGGACTTTTTCAATATCGGAGGCTCGGATAGGAAGAATTTGCCTTTTTTCTGTTTTAGATCAGGGACTAGGTTACAGTACTGTTGTCAAGATTTGTTTTGCAGATCAGGGACAAAAGGAAGTACTGTATATTTGGTCATAGATCAGGGTAACAAATAAGGTAGGCAGTTATTCTAGATAAACTGTGAACAGGAACTGAGAACTTGATATCACGTGATAAAAAAAGGGTTACATAACATTTTCTTTGAAATGGGTAATCAGTGCACTAAAACGTCGCAAGATCTATCCCTAACCGAAGACGCGAAATACATGCAATTACAACGTTCTGATGACGTTAGGTATTATACGAAATGGTTAATAAATATGAATTTGATGGTAAACTAGATAAAACTTCACTAGTTAAACTCCTTAAACAGCTTAAATCTGATGTGGGAGGTCAGGCAAAAAAGCAACGCCAATTAGGCATTCCTCAGGCACACAGGTGGATTGAGGAAGCAAATCGTAGAGAACAGAAGCTTAAAAATTCAAAAACATTATTTCTAGACAAAGACGATAATAACTTGGTAATAGTGACAGCTCCTCCTCCCTTGCCCCCTCCCTTACCCTTTTCAGGATATAAAGCGAGTGGACAGGCTGGTCCGCCTCTGCGTTATCCTAAAGGTTCAGCAAGACCACAACCATTTGTTAGAGATCCTATTGAAACTAGGTCCCGAACACGTAAAACCCAAAGGGACACAGAATCATACCAAATAGAGAGAAATCTACAGGATGAGAATGAGAAAAAAATATGCCCACTTAATAAAGTTCCAAATCCTCAGGCAGGACAGGAAAGGGCAGGACCCAACACTCTTAGTATATAGACCATGGACACCGGAAGATATCCGGAAGGCTACTCAGGAAATCCCCCATCCGAAAGTTAATTTTACGAAATTTTTAAAAGATTTACAAGGCATGAGGTTGAGTTACCACTTGAATGGGGAAGAAGTAGAAAAAGTAGTAAGACAAATTATAGGTCCAGATTGGAACATGATTTGTGGCACCTGGAATACTCGTAATGCAGAGCTTAGACCACTTCCACATAGTGACGCGGAGTTAGACAACAGAGTGAAAGGTCTAACAGACCGAATCTCTGAGAAATGGAAACCTAGAGCAGACTGGACTTGCATTAATCAATGCATACAACAGGAAAATGAGACAATAGATGGGTACTATGCTAGATTATTAGAATGTTTTAATAATCATAGCGGTATGTTGGTTCCTGAAAACCAAACAAATGATTCCCCGTATGAACAACAATTAAAAAATGCATTTTTGAAAGGTTGCATTGCACCTATTAGTAGCTTCATTACGAAGCATATTATAGACCATTGAACAGGAAGGCTACAAGCCTTACTCAAATACGCTAGACATGCTAAAAGACATTTTAATAGTAAAAAGAAAAAGAAGGCGCAAGTCTTCACTGCTGAAGACGGAGCTGAAGTATTTGTATTACAGTCAGGTAAAAAGGGCAAAAAGAATGCCCAGGGAAACAAACAGCCTGACAAGTGATCAGAAAATTTTGAAGAGAGGAAAAAGAGAGGTGAATGCTTCAAGTGTGGGAAAAAGGGACATCTAGCAAGGGATTGTAGGCAAAACAAAAAGGTAATTACTGAAGATAAGGGAGATGAGGACTGACTATATGATAGTAAAGATACATCATGTAAAAGTAAAAAATCATCAAGAAAAGTTACTAAACAGAAAACAAATGTAAATGTGATAGAAGGAGTAGAGGAAGTGCAAGTAGATATGAAGGATAAAAAAAGTGAAATTTTGGACTTAGCATTATTGAGCCTAGAGCTCTACTTAGCAGATACGAAACCGGAAGTTACACTTCTGGTGGAGGGAAGGGAAGTCAAATTCCTGTGTGACTCAGGAGCGTCACGGACTTTGATACACCCTTCCAAGTTACCAGAACATTCAGAATCACCTGATTATATACTAGTAAAAGCCACAAATGGACAGCTATACAGGGAACAGCCTTCTCATAATATAGCAATAACTGACCCTGTTTCAGGTATGACCCAAAAAAGTAAAATTGTTGTTTCTGCAAAGTGTCCAGTAAACCTATTGGGCAGGGACCTTATGCAGATATTTGGCATAGCAGTAGTTCCAACTGTACAAGGTATGGAGGCACAGAGACAAATGGATACCTTTGTAGTGTGATCGGAGGGTGAAACATTTTACTGGTACAGCCAGGACCTAGTCACGACTGGTCCAGGGGCAGTAACCAAGGAACTGATGAACGTAGCCATCAGTAAAGACCCCTCCCTTGACACTGATCGACAGCATTTGTTACACTGTACTCTATACTACTGTACTACACCAGGACCTGATAGAGAGTATGAACAAGAATTGTTTAGAAATTGTGCAACTAGATTGGTTTTGCGTACTTTGTACTGGGATACTGAGGGGAACAGTGTAGTTAGCTGTTCGTTACCTCAAGAATTCCTTGCATTGTATAGATCAAATCGGTTACCACATGTCAGCTTGACAAAGAACAAAAGTGTCAAATGGGCAGACTTAGAAAAAAAAGTAACAAGATGGGAGAAACAGACTGATTTAAAACTATCAGAACAAAGGATACAAAACAGAAACTGAATTGGTTGACACAGACACATCCAGCTGTACACTTGCAATCTAGCGAGGACAGCTGATTAGTGTTCTTATTAGAAGAAGAAGAAAAGGCTTTATGTGAAATTCCAACAACTCTTTGGTCAACAGGCAAGTCAGATGTAGGACTTATTCGAACAGCAGGACCAGTTACAATTACCCCAAAGTCAGCTTTTAGACCACAGAAAAGACAATACCCTTTGAAAAAAAATGCAGAAATAGGAATTAAGCCTATAATAGCAGCATTACTCAAAGAAGGAGTACTGGTAGAATCTCCTGATTCACCATGTAATACACCCCTATTTCCTGTTAGAAAAGCAAACAGGAAATGGCGGATGGTGCAAGATTTACAAGCTGTAAATAATGCAGTAATACCTAGAGCACCTACGGTGCTAGACCCACATACTTTGTTAAACGATTTAGAACCGCAACAGAAATATTTCTCTGTGGTAGATATTAGCAATGCTTTCTTTTCAATACCTATACATCCTGATAGTCAATATTGGTTTGCATTTACATTTCAGGGTAAAAGGTATACCTATACTCGACTACCACAGGGATATTGTGAGAGTCCAACAATATTTGCACAAGGAATGGCTAGCAACCTGGCAGGGTTTACCCCACCGGGAGGTAGTCAAATCCTACTTTACGTAGATGACATCTTGCTAGCAGCCCCCACCCAGCAACAGTGCAGGGAGGATACTGTAGCATTACTAAAATTTTTAGCAACACAAGGACACAAAGTAAACAAAAGTAAGTTACAACTGTGGAGTAAACAAGTTAGATACTTGGGATATGTAATATCCAATAAAGGTAAAATACTAAATGAGGAAAAAAAAAACAGCAATTTTGCAAGCACCCAAACCAACAACCAAGAAAGAAATGATGTCTTTCTTGGGTACAACTAATTTTTGTCGGAGTTGGATACCAAATTATGCTTTGGAATCTGCTCCACTGACTGACTTGATATATAAAACACCAATGGCAGCACAAGATATCTTACAATGGACACCAAAGCAGAAACGGCTTTCTGCAGGTTGAAGCAGTTTATAGCTTCTTCATTAGTTTTAGGACTTCCAAATTATCACAAATGTTTTTTTCAGACAGTAGATTGTAAGCAAGGATATATGACGTCAGTACTGACGCAACAACATGGGGATAAGCAACGCCCCATAGCCTATTATTCATCACAGTTAGACCCAGTGGCGCGAATCTTTGCCTCACTGTGTACAAGCAGTGTTTGCAGCTGCAATGGCAGTACAGGCTTGGGCCTCAGTGATGTTATTCCACCCTCTCACATTGAGAGTGTCTCATGCAGTTGCAATAATTTTACTGCAAGAAAAAGTGGCATACCTTTCCCCTGCTAGACATCTTTCGTGTATGACTATACTGCTGAGCCAACCTCATATGACAATTGAACGATGTACGACATTAAATCCATCAACACTACTCCCAACTCCTGTGGATGGCACACCACAGAGCTGCCTGCAGGAAATTAAACAGTTAGCTTTACCTAGACAAGATCTCACAGATATGCCCTTGGATAACGCCGAGGTGACATATTACATGGATGGCTCAAGCAGAAGGGGTCCTACAGGGAAGAATCTGGTAGGATATGCAGTAGTTACAGACATTGAAATTTTAGAAGCTCAATCCTTACCACACAACTTATCTGCACAAGCAGCAGAATTAATAGCTTTGATGAGGGCATGTACTTTAGCAAAAAACAAGTGTGTGAACATATATACTGATAGTCAGTATGCTTTTTCTACAGTACATGTATTTGCACAACAATGGAAAAATAGAGGAATGATAACATCCAGTGGAAAACCTATTAATCATGTGCAATTTATTTTGGAGTTATTATAATCTATTCAGTTACCTACCAAAGTAGCTATTTGTAAATGTGTAGCTCATACAAAACAGCAGGATAAGATTTCAAAAGGCAATGCAAGCAGCCTCAGACTCAGAAACTTTACTTTTGAATGAGGAATTACAACCCTCTGAGATTTTAGATTTAGACATGTTAAAAACAATGCAGACACTTACTACAAAAGTGGAGAAACAAAAATGGGTAAAACGAGGTGCAATTTTTGAAAATGGACTGTACATTTCCAAAGAAAGAAAACCGATATTGCCGCCTAATTTATTTAGATATGCAGCTTTGTTGAGCCATGGGCAGTGCCATGTCTCAACAGGAGGGATAGTACAGTTAGTAAACCAAATATTCCGAACATAGGGATACACAAACTACACAAAAAAATTTTGTGCAGCTTGTCATACTTGTAACAAGCACCATGCACAAGGAGCATTTAAAACCAAGCAAGGACGTTTTCCTATACCACCATACCCGTTCCATACTATTTGTATGGATTTCATAAAATTGAATAAATGTGAAGGGAAAAAGTTTTGTTTAGATATTGTAGACATGTTTTCTAAATGGGTAGAAGCTTTTCCAACCAAAAACCCGGATGCAGCAACAGTGGCGAAAGCCCTGATTAAAGAAGTAATCCCTAGATTTGGCATTCCGGAAAGGATTTATAGTGACAATGGCACACATTTTGTAAACCAGACAATCCACCAACTTGGTAGATTTTTTGGTATCTCCTTAAAGAACCATTGTGCCTACCACCCACAGTCAGCAGGACTGGTGGAAAGGTACAATGGTACCCTAAAAAATAAACTTAGGAAGCTAGTAGAGGAAACCCAAAGGAATTGGATATACTGTCTGCCTTTAGCACTGCTGAGTATGAGAATGGTTCCAAATGTAAAGGGTTTGACTCCCTTTGAAATGGTTTTTGGGAGAGCATATTATGTGCCTCAGTGGAAAGCTCTCATGCCTGCAGAGCAAGAGGCTGACAGTTCATTTGCTAGTTATATGAGAAAACTGTTAACAAATAAATCTGTTTTGCAGTTTAACTCTTTTTCAGATAAGGAACAGACCAGACCGGTGGAAGCAGTCTTGGCCCCAGGATCGTGGGTTTGGCTAAAGGTGACGAAAAGAAAAAAATTGGGCGAGTCCAAAGTGGGAGGGACCATACCAGGTTCTGTTGGCAATGCCTACTGCAGTTAGAGTGGCCGAGAGGACATCCTGGGTTCATTTGATGCATTGTAAACCGGTAAAGAACTTTCAACTTGATAAAAACTTTATGACTGATATACAACCAGACCGAGATGGCCAAAAACAAAGCAAATAGAAATTTAGATCAACCCCAAAGATGTTGCATAATCATTTTGTTGAGTGTACATTTATTGACTGTAATTGTGACAATTTTCCTCTTGTTGTGGTTTATCCTACACACAACCACACAAGTGAAAGTGGGAAGGCGTGATGAAACGTCTATAGACTGGCATCCAAATTTTAACACATACCTAGCCATAAAATGTGTATATGCAGAGACAATGAACATTTCAAATTGCTGGGTTTATTCAGCCATACCAACAGCATATGGAGGACTGATAATGTCCGCTGTCCCTTTGGGGATAAATGAGACTTGGGAGAATTTACTTTTCGATACAAAAACTGTGAGATCACAGGACAAAATAGCTTTATTTTTACCTGTCACACAAAAAGGAGTTGTATGTTTCTATAAAAATGATACCCTCCAGGTGGGCTGGAGCAATTGTAATATAACCATATCTTACCGATGTTATATTAAGAATGGTAATGGCAATACTTTTTGCAATACTAATTATGACTCGTGTTTAAACTCATTGAAAACAACTATGAATGACATTCGTAAAAATCCAGTTTTGTTTAAACAATTGTCAGTTATACATCAGAAAATGTTTCATGCAGGGCTGATGCGTATTAGTACTAAAGTAGAAAACTGTTATTTTATTTGTGGGAAAAAGGCATATAAATGGTTACCTGAGAATTGGTCCGGCAGTTGTTTTTTGGGTTATTTGGTTCCGGCAATAAGACATACTGCAGAATTACCTTTGGGTAAGATACGAAACGTGAGAGAAGCAGCCCAAAAACCTGAAGGTCCAGTTGAAAAACCTGTGAATCCAGTTGAAAAGATCGAAGCTGGCTGAAAAGACCACAATTCAGTAAAAGACAAAAGCGAATTGACTCATAAGGACTTGAGTGATAGTGTTATATCCTGGGCAGGAATATTCCCAGCCTATGGAGCAGTCAAATCGATCTGGGAGCTGAGGAAGTTGTCAAAACTTCTCGAAGTAATGAGTAATGCAACTTTTTCCACCCTAGAACTGGTGACTGATGAACTAAATGCAATGAGAACTGTTGTGCTACAAAATCGAATGGCTCTTGACTTCACTCTAGTGGTGAGAGGTGGTACGTGCACGCTTATCAAAGAAGAATGCTGTGCTTATATTCCTGACAATCGTCATGAGATCAATAACCACCTAGAGGTAATTCAGCAAGTATCAGCCATTACTGAACCAGACCCAAACCCACTGACAGACATTTTCCAGAATCTGTTTGGGGGGTGGGGTTCCATCCTATTGAATATTCTGATTGCCATTTGTGTGGGTATACTCCTAATAGGAGCATGTGTTTGCTGTGGAATTCCCTGCATGAAAAGATTAATCAAAGATTTTATTGATGTATCTGTTACTGAAACTTTGTACCAAGATATTGAGATTGAAAGATTGATCTCAGATGACATTCTTTCTGAAGTATAGATTGAATGACTCACCTAGCTGAAAATCCTAAGTGAAAAAGGCTAGGAGATGAAATGACACTATGCATACTTCAAAATAGAATAAAAAGTATTAATAGGGGGGAAAATGTTAGAAAAATGTGTATTTGAATATATGAGAAATGGTAGTTTAAAAGCAAAGTAGTATATAATGCATTTTATTCTATTAATCATATAACAGTACAGATTAACTCATGTGTAAATGTAAGTAGTTTTTGAAACTGCAGTGTGGCTTGAAGCAAAGCTAATCCTTGATCCTGGCAGAATGCTAGCTTAGCAAGTTTTAATGTTTATGCTTTTCACAAGTGATTATCTGCTGGGTCAGGAAATTAAATGTGTGAAATAATGAAATCTTCTGCTCTTTCCTGTTGGAATGATTTGGCTTTGTATATGTGTTACTGAGATGGCACGCAGCTGTGTGAGAAAGTGTAACAGAGAACAAAGACGTGTATTAAAAGACTGAAGCTGCTATTGTATTCGAACTGATATGAAACCTTGAAGTAGTAACTTTACAGAAAGACATTATGTCTGACCAGCTGGATAGCAAGGCCGTATTGTATCTAGAGGAAAAGTTTTTTTTTAAATATACAGTGTCAACCATTTTATGAATAGAGGACTGTAAGCTAAAGTGATGTAGATGCCCTGTGACATATCACGTCAGTAAGGTGGGCATAGCTTAAATGTTAAACCTATATAAAATTATGTGCTTCCTGTTTCATGTCAGACAAAATTCTGTACTTGTACGTTTTTTGCCTCCTGATGTACACTAGTAAACTTTTTAACCCGAACCTCCTGTGTATTGAAATTTTATTTTATTTAACAGAAACCTTGACGAGTGGATGGGAAACAGGAAGTTTATCGCGGGGATCACTTCAGTGGCTCTGCTAGACAAAGGCACAGGGAACTAATCTAAGGGGGCGGCGAAAGCCAACACATTCTGTTTAGGCTTATAAATGCCTTTGGGCAGATAGCCTAGTACCTACCTATGAACCTAAATAAACTCTTGAGGCTTAAAATACATACCAGTCTTGGGACAAAGGAAAGAATGTGTTGGTCCTAAAAAGACGTAGGGTGTAAACTGTGAGAAGGCACTGACATTAAAATATAACAATGAATCTGGAGGGATAAAATTAAAACATTTTGAACAATAACTGTAACATATTTTCCTTCTTTCCAGAAGTGGCAGTTTATTTAGGTGATCAACCACTTATAATGTATAAAAGAGGCAAAAACTTTAAAAAGAGTTTTGAAAGAGGGGGTGGAAAGCTTGACCATGACTAACAAAGAGCAGGAACATACAAGTGTGTGTTCTGCCACCAGTGAGGGTGTATTTTGGAAGGCAGAAAAATTATTATTACTGTAGTATACCTTTTAATTGTGGATGTACTGGTCTTATAAATGTGGCCAACTGTTTGTCATGCATCACTTTTTATATTGGAAAAGCTGAAAGAACACAAAGAGGTGTATTTATGAGCACATGCATGACATTGTTATAAAAAAGATACAGATGTGCTTTGTAAGCATTCTCTTACATGCCAGATCTCAGGTTTTTTAGTTTTTTGTATTTGACAATGTTCCCGTTAATACCAGCTGTGGTCCCTGGGAAATCTAGGACTGAGTACAAAGAACTAATCTGGGTAAACTTAGATGCTGGTTCACCCCAAGGCTTAATGACTATTGGTATTCACTATATTGAAGCTGAGAGCTGCAATGTCATAACTTTTAATCTTTTACAAGACAAAATGTGCAATTTTTAAATATATATATATATATATTTTAATTTTTACCATTCATTTCCTTTACTTATATATATTTTTGACATATATTTTTCCAGTGTGATGTCACATAGCTTTGATCACATGACTTTTTGAATATTATTTAATGGTGGACTGCAAGTTTCTTATCATTTCTGATGAAGTCCTGGCTGCTCTAAGGATGAAAGCTCTTTTTATTAAAGGATTTTACCAACATTTTTGAGTGTTTGGACTCACTCTAGTACAGTATTTTTTTGGTTACTGGTGTTTGCTGCTGTGCTTTCCATTTTGCTTTTTTGGATTTATAGCTGCTATATGGCATGCAGATACATTTGGTCAGGAGGTAGGAGTGTCAATGAATGATTGTGTATTACTCCTGCACCTCTGTGGCATAAGGTATTGCCTACTGCCTGTGCTCAGCTCTGAAAGTATGTGGCTGCAAGCTTATGTGGGAGATTTGTATGGGCATGCTTGTCATGTTATGTCTTGAGTAGCCATACTGTGGATATCACATAGCAATCACAGTTTGCACTAAAATTTTATTCATATGGAAAGTAACACCATTTTCAGAGGACATTCAGGAAAATGGCAGCTTCTGCTGCAATCTGCTGGAGAGTGCCCCAAAGGTGGATGAATGCAAGCAAGGCTGTGTTTTATCTAGACCATTTCTGGGATCACCTAGTGGGACCTTATGATGATGCAGTATAAAATGGGGTACAATACAATCATAAAAAAAACATATTTTACAAGGATGGCTGCACTCCCATACCCCCAGAAAGGAGGTTTGCCTCCTACCTCCCTTACTTATATATTATAACTCTATTGTTGAACTACTACAACAGAAGAAAATAAGCCAAATCTGTGCTACAGTAAACAAAGTGGAAGTTCACTACAACGCATATTTATACACTGTCTTTTTAAAGGGCAGTGAATTTCACAACCCATCAATGAAAACAGCAGTTGACAGTACATCTGCTTATATTTAGACTTTCTTTATTTTACATCCTGTTTTTGAGGCTGTTATTTCTACTGGTAAATGATTAAGGCCTTCTTATGACTTGGGCTGTTGTTCTTTGGATCTGCCATGTTAGGTGGAGGTAGTGCTGGTAGAGGCACTGTGCAGGATATGCTCACTACACTTCATGTGGTTTTCTGTGGAGCCCTGTTCTAGAGTGGGTTTAAGGGTCACCATTTCAGATGGTGTCCCCATATTGTTCTGTGCTACAGTCTTTCTATACATGATAACATATGGGCAGGGAGCACACTCTTGCCTGCTGCCTTTTATGCATAATGCAGCTATCAGAAATTACTTATATGGTTGTAATTGTAGTCATCATGATTCCCTGATGTGTCCTATTTCTTTCAGCATGAGCAGAGCATGTTACAAATCATGTTGCATTCTGCATGACATAAATATGCTTTGTGCCAGTCACAGTTAGTTCATTCCACAAGTGCTGACATGCTTCTTGAATATAATCCATGGCAAGCTAAATTCTGTTATGGCTCCCTTTGCATTCTGTCTCCTCATTGCAGGCCCATCATGTCTCACCCCTGCTGAGGTTCTGAAATGCATGAGGATAACAAATCTGTGAATGCTTTGTTGGAGGGATATTCTGCCCCTCATCATGAGGTACCCTACCTAAGGAGGCCTTGCCACAGCTGAAGCAGGAGATGGATGCTATGGTGAAGGAGCAGCAGACAGACATATGGCCAGGTGAATTACTTCCTAGAGTGGCTTGCATCAGGTTACCAAGGAAATGTGTGGCCTATACCACTGGCAACCCTGATGGATCACATGGTATCATATCTTGCAATGTCACTCTGAGTTAGGATGGAAGATGACATGTCAGCTTCTCATACTCTAGCCTGTCTACAACAACATGTCCTCACAATTTCTTGTATCAATAACCCATACCCTATACAATGTCCAACTCACCCCATCACTTATTTGTCTACCAACTGTTTGCTTATGTCCAACCAATGCCTCTCAATAAGGAGTGCTGTTCTGTGTTTGTCTAACCATCACATACTATCTTAATCTTCTCTGCAGCCCCTCCCCCCTCTTTCCTTCTTTTCATGTAATAAAATGGGGATTTGTGCCCCTCTATTCTGATCACTCGTATGATTTTTTCTTTTGTGTGGCACCCTGTCTGTGCATTCTCTTTCTTCCACTTTCCTGTAGTGTATACCCTTTTTCTTCCCTTTTATGCATCTAACAGATGCCCACATATGTGCTGTGCACTGGAAATACAAACACCATATGGTGAATTTGTTATATGTGGTGACTGATGCTCCACTGCCAATGCTGCTACAAGCACTGCTCTATGTTGATATATCGGAGTCTGATTTCACCTTTTGTGTTCTGGTGAGATGATGCAATGTACAATGCAGCCACTCTTTGTAACGTGTTTTGCTTATGTATATGTATTTACCTGCATGGCTGTGCTTACATGCAAAATTTTATTGCAAAGCTATTTTCACTTACATGAATCTTGTGTGGCTCATTTACATATACTAAAGTGCAGCTGTCTCCACATACGTGCTTCATGTATTCATCTGGATAGTCAGTGACACCCTGTGAAACTGTAAAGCTAATACGCTGTGCATGATTTGCAGAGAAGTCCAGTGCATCTGCCTGAATCCTGTTTTCTAGGAAAATCCCATATTTTTCATTCATAAATGCTATCCATCCTCAGAGAACGTTATTTTATAGTGGTTGTTACAGGCCACAGCATGGAGTGGGAAGGGGAATTTGCCAAACCTAAAAAAAAAATGCAATCACTGATACATGTCTTCAGCTATTTAGCTACTTAACATTATTTAATTTCTTTCTTTATTTATACATTTGGTGAAACTGTTAGCAATATTTCAGTGAATTCTGCAAAATGTTTGTTCAGTATTGAAAAGGTATATTATGTTTCTGCGATGGTTGAGCAATGAATGATTGGGTGAAAAAACAGTGCTGAATCTCAACAGGTCAAAAATCACTCCCTTAATGTCATCTAAATAAGTCGTTTTGCATGTGGACAAACTACCCTGTATCTTCCATGATGGGTTAGGGATCCCCTTACACCTAAAACCCTTAAAGCTTATATGTATTAAATTCACAGACATGCAACAGTGGATAATGGTGAAACTTCTTGGGCAACCTCACTGCACTCTTGCAAGTACAGTGATCTTATGAGCTCTAAGTATCTAGATTTTGATCAGCTGTTTGCCTATGATCGCTTCCAGGGAAACAGTCAGAGCTATCAGTAGGGTAGGGTGAAGGGGCCATTTGTTCTAGGCAGAAGCTACTTGAGGGTACAAATGCAGTGCCAGCTTTCATTTATAAACAAATGAATTGTAGGGCAGTGCTAGTAACTGTAGCAAGGTGCTCGCCACTGTACAGAGGACATTTGGAACTCAGCCTTAGGCTGAGGCAGGCACTAATTTGGGGAATTGTGTGGGTGCTAGATGACCTAGCTTTGGCTTTGGGAATAACATAATAATTATATGTATTTTAAAAAATTAATTAAGTTATTAAATTTTCAGGAAAGCCAAAACATTCTGATAGTCTAATATTGCAGTCTGCTTTTTTGCATTACTTAATAGTTGATATAGTTTTTTTAATTTATTTCATACTTCTGTCTTAGTTAGTATACTATTTCTAGTACTTTAACTTTATTACATCTAAGTTTTATTAATAAATTTCTAACCACATCCCTCTGTGTTCTGGTGCTTAGCTATCCCAGTGAACATTTTCATGTATCAGTTTGTTCACATTGAATGTCTTGAATTTGTTGCCTCATCTGCATCATCTACCACTGCTTCTTATGGAGTTTCCTGAATATTATTTAAATTCAAATACTTCTAATAAATATTAAATATCAAGCATGCTTTATGTGATTGTATATCTATGAAAACATGTAATAAGTCTAATAAAATGACCTTGCTTTTAAAAAAATGTCAGTGATTACTGCTGTTGTTACTGCTTTCACAAAACACATTTCATCATTGTCTCAAAAACATTACATGATTCTTTCTCAGGAAGAATCATGCAAGGAAATCTGATTATGATTGAAGTAATGGAACCCTCTGCACAATGAATATTACACAAAGAAATAATTACATTTTGTTTTGTAGACATGAGATGTATTCATACTCTTAATTCTGAGAAGTCTTACTATGACTGTACCAATGTAAGTTAAATTATTCAAAAAGGAAGCAGAATGCTACTTGAAGATAAAAAAAATATCCTGTTTGAACTCAAAGCTTATGGAAATCAGAGGATATTAATAGGAGTAAGCAAAGTTATTTCACTGTAAACAGAACCGCTGAACAGTGCAGTGTTCATTGAACCCTCCTATGCAGGCTTTTTGCACTGAGAATAGAGAAAAATAATTACCTTCTTTTTATTGAAGTCAGGAGAAAGAATGTGAATGCCACAAAATAGTTTTTTTCAGGAGTTTTTTTTACTGTGAAGAGTCATGCATAAAATAATAAATGCAAACCAATGTATGTATTGTTGCTCTTTAACTATAGCATGAAAAAGTCACAGTACCATTTTAACTGAAAATGTAACCATTCTGAAAGCTGTGTGGCAAATCATCATTTCTTAAAGTTTCAACTATTTTCTAAGCTGGATACAGCTTATTAGGTAAAACGTAATGCTGCTTACTGGTTATTGTTTTGCCAAGAGCATTTTGCTTGGGTTATGTAATTGCTTTCCTGCTGCGTGCAGACTTGAGTCCTTTAGCCTGTAGCTATGACCCAAATGCAAATTCTCAGTAGGATATCACACAAGTACATTAAAGCAAGGTATAGCTGTGCCTCTGTTTTATTTCTGCACAGAATACAGACATCACTTTCAAATGCAGAGGACAGTAAAATGATTATGCATTCTTTGAGACTAATAAAATGGCACTGTAAACACCAAGGACTGATTTATACCAATCTTTTCTTGTAGTAACATTTATGTATCTCAAAACTGATGCATATACAGTTGACTCCAATTGATGACATTTACTTCTTGCTACAGCCATGCAAACTGGCATCGCAAAGGCACTAGTTTTGCAGCAAAGCAAGTATGTGATTTAAAATGCTGTATTTGTGCTTACCCATCTGCTTCATTACAAAATGCATGAAAATAAAGAAATAGCTTTCTTAAACATCACACTTTTTCAAGTATATGTTCTAGGCTACCTGCTTTTGCAGGCCAATTTAAAGCTAGCCAAATTCCCTTTTAAAGGTGAGAATCAAACCCTGTATCTCATGACTGTTATGTTAACAACTTAGCCATTATGCCATCCCTAACCAATTTGCATTACTGAATACAAAGCTTTATTATCTTTAAATACATTGAGTGTTAATCCATTCAAATCTGCATCACTTACATGTTCAGTAAAATCACTTATTTCATAACCAGTGTAACAGCCAGTCTGTTAATGCGTGCATCTGTAATGCACCCATGCCAAAATCAAGGGCACTAATAACTACCCATAATTCAGTATTACATACTTGAATGAGATGGTCCATAAACCATACTGTAAGAAATATCTGTCTGTTATACCTCTCTCTTACTCTGTCTCATTTAACCACAATTTATCTACAGTACTTTCTCACTTTCTAACTCAACTTGATCTTTGGCATCAAATCAAAGTACCCATACTTATTACTCATAAATAGCTACTACTACTGGATATTAAAGTAACGTATGTGTAGCCAATGAAGGTCAATGAAGGTAACATCACAATATTGCAGGATTTGATTTATGTTTGTGTACTGTATTGAAAATTTTTGATTAAAACTGTCTTTGTACTGCAATTGTTATTCCCTGTGTTGTATAAATGTATGACATTGCATAGGTTCATAGGTTCATAGTTGTTTACTAGGCTAAAAATCACAATGGTCTTTTAAAGCCTAGCCATGCATTCCAAATCTCTGACAAGTTCTGATACCCTTGATAAGTATAAGCATGGGCTTGGGAGATGAAGCATTTACAGGTTACCTGTTTGTATCTGAGACATAGGTGCCAAACCAGGGATGAATTTCTGGCTTTCCATCCAATTCTCCAAGTTGCACTTGAATTGGATTATGGAGGAACTCTGTTTCACATGGATAGGAAGCCTGTTTCATAGACAGGGTAGTTTCTGAGATATATACCTGTCTCTCCAGCAGGTCCTATTTATATCACAGGCAATATTTAAGTCTTTAAAATGAGTAATTCTGGTACTGTTTCTTTTGTGGATATGCAGGAGGTCCATCAGAGTGGGGTCTGACAATGCCCTGTATGCCAGGCATAGCTCTCCCCTCAAAAGCCTGTAGGAGACAGAATCCAGGGGTAGGGCCTTGAGGCATCTGCATAGGATATATTACTTATGCCCTGTATTCTTTTAGTGAGGAAACTCTGTGGACATTCTGTTTGTTGGATATGCCTGGTTAGGTACATACCAAAGGGGGCATTGTACTCGATGATAGGTCTGATGAATGCAGAACGCAGTGGAACAATGACTTCCTTGGACTTAGATGCCACACCTTTGTTTATAAGTTGCACAACATAGAATGATTTTCTTACCACTGTAGACACGTAATGATCAAAGGCTAGATTACTATCTATGTGTGTCCCTAAGTCCCTAACTACTGGGTTAACTCTAAGGGGTGTGTTGTCAATATGATAGCTATCAGGGATGGATGACTTCCCAAAGGATAGTATTATGCATTCATTGGCATTTAGTTTTAGTCCATGACTGTGATACCAGTTGTTTGTCTTTGTCAGACCCTCCTGGAGAACATTTGTGTCAGTGTGAGATTCAATGACAGCTCCTAATTTGCAATCATCTGCAAATTTAGTCAGCCAGGTACCACTGACATTGGTCTTGACTTCTGAGAAGTAAATGCC